>NC_056747.1:910191765-910491765 GCF_019279795.1 Protopterus annectens | reverse complement strand
AAAGGGAAATTATTTATTTATTTTATTTATTTTACATTTGTTAACCGGGAGAGTCCGACTGGATACATGTCCATTTTCAGCGGAGGCCCGGGGAGAAAAGCTCCAAGTACATAACAGACATATGAACATTGTTAATGCAAAAAAAGGAAGATAGTTGAGTTCTAAATACAATATAAAGATACATCACATCTTGGGAAAAAAAAAACAACAGCAGCAAATAAAAAAAAACATAGGTCAGTTACAAAGGCGAGGCGCCTTGTTAAAAAGCAGTTAAGGATAGTGAGGTAAGAGAAGGGTAAATGATGGTGGTTAATCAGGTTTTTGAATGCAAACAAAAAAGAAAGAAAAAATGTTTAACATTGGTATCTCGGTGCACATTAACACTTAGACTAAGAGTATACCATTCTGAATAAACAGACAACATGAGCATAACTCATACATTCTTCCTCCTAATTTTAGTTTTCCTATTGATTTTTTTGCAGTCTTAAATATCTAGGGAGATTCATAAAGGTTACCACAAAGTGTAGACTATATGTACACATAGTGTAATCTTTCTGAGTGACTAGAAAGCACAAAAATGTGTTAGGGATGTTCTTGAATATAGATTGTATACATTTAGTGTACACTTAGCATACACTTAGTATAGGTGTTAATGGATCTGGCCCTAAGATCAGAAGACATTTTTTATAAAACCTAAAGGAAGAATATGATTGTAGAAAAATACCCAAGGAAACAAATTTATTGAGCATTTTTGTTCTTAGTGCTAGAACTTAATCAGAAAGAAATGCAATAGAAACCTTCCCTATTTATAAAGGAAGCATTATCACACTCAAACAGTGATAGGTCACTTGTTAAACCAAACACTCTTCCACTTTAAAAAAAGGTGCAAGGGAGGGAAGTCCTTTAAAACCAGAGCCGGGTTCAGCACTGGGCAGCTGCCAAGGGCCCATGTTAACTTGGGGGGGGGCAGCTTCACTATAAAAAAATAAAAGCTTCTGTAAATAAAACAAGCCATAGCACCTCATGGATGACTTCTGCAAATGCAGCAGAGTTTTAAGACCTCACAGGAGAAGTTCTGTAAAGAACAGCAGGGTTAAGACCTTGCAGAAATCTCTATAAACAATAGCAAGCTTCTGAAACATCAGCATTAGGACAACTTCCTAACATAAACTGCAGATTTGATTTAGGACATCAGAATAGCCAACGGATCATTAGAAGGGAGATGTGCAGGAACAAACTGAGCAAACCCATTCCATTTCCATTCAGGACATCAGAGCAGCCATCAGATCTTAAGAAAGGAGATATGCAGAACCATTCCATTTGGTAGATTTTCAAGAGCAAATGGAGCACAGCTATTCCATTTCCATTTGTGTTCATTCCAGTTACAGCAAATACAGCAATTTGTCTCCATTGCAATGAGTGCAATGAATGGAGCTGTGTGTGCGTGTGTGTGTGTGTGTGTGTCGCGTGCGCAATGCAGTTAGAGAATGGCATGACATAATTTGAGCTTCGCATTATATGTCCAATACCGTTAATAGCAGTGGATGTATGGTGAGCAAATGGTAAAGGAGTATCTGTTGTGTGTCCAAGTGTTTGACTGTAATGCATACCGGGAGATGAATGCATACCCAATGGATCCATGGATTTCATAGCCATAGTCTGTGAGTGATGTGTGAAAGTGGTAAGGATGGGTTACAGGTGTCAAAAACAGCACAGGTGGCATATACAGCAATATTATCTCTATGGCATAAACAACAGTAGAAGTGCCCTGTCCATGTCACGAGTTAGTGCCATAACCTCTCAGTTCTTCAAGTGAAGATCAAAAAAAAAAAAACACTTTACTGTAATTACAGTTAGATCCATGCCCTCCCCCCAAAAGAGCAAAAAAAAGCCCATTCCTTCTATTGGCACACCAACCAGGTGGCCAGATGCATGACACACCACCCTACCTCTTGCCCCCCACCATTCATGTCCCATTTCTGTACCATGTCCATGACCCTCATTTCCTAAATTTTAATTAAAAAATATATGTTTTTCTTTTAAACTGTAGCAAACTGCTTGTTACAAATGCTGGAATCAGTTGCTATGGTTTATACCCTGCTTGCATGGAGGGCTACAACGCTCAGGTTTTATTTAAAAAAGAGAGAGAGATTTTCTGTTTTTTTTAACTTTTAAACTGTTACATATTGCTTGTACAATGTAGCAAGAAGCTGCTACAGTTTAGTCCACACATGAAGCACTACAGTGCTCAGGTTTGACCACAATTGTAATGCAGGTTTTAAACACAGATATTGCATTAAAGAGATGTAGCTTGGCTGATCACAACCCCCATCAACACTTTGTGCCCTGGGCTGTTGCCCCTCTTGCCTGCCTGCCCTAGCGATGCTACTGCACAGTAGTAACATAGAACATGGACACACGTATATCAGGGAAGAAATGTGAATGCTCAGCAATGATCATGCCAAGTGTACACTATCATGGATGTGTATTGTAAATGGAGGAACAGCATACACAGAATACTCCAGTCACGTGGGCTGTGTAGTTATGTGACTTTGCTTGGAGTCCAACACTGAACCTTAATTATTAGCAAGCAAATGCCCTAAACTTCCACACCAACTGCCAGGTCTCCTTTAATTTAATATTTATTTTTTGTTTTGTTTTTGTAAATCACTGAAAGTTACAGTCTGTCAATGTCAGTCATTGAGTTTCATAGTTGTGTTTTTCAGTGTCCATGATGCAACAGGTAGCACACTTGCTTTTGGTGCAGAAGGTTGTGGGTTCTCTTCTCACACCAGCAGCATAAAGAGGGCATGAACTATACTCCTGAGTGTGTCTTCCTTTGGATGAGATGCTTGTTAAGTATGAACCTCTTGTTGGTTTGTCAGCCATTCCCTATTGCATATTACCAGCATACCATTTTTTAATGCAACATAGGCAATTTATTCTTCAAGGGCAGCAAACACTGAATTTGTAGATGAAGCATTGAAATGCAAACTGTATGCTAGCAGTAACCTCTTCATTACTTAGAGTTCTTTTTACTGTGGAATTATTCAGATGACTTTTACTTCTGCAGAGATTGTGCATATTAACTGATACTGGTGGATCATAAAGACAGCACTTTGAGTGGCATTTTCTGGTTGAAATGTTCTGAAATTGGCAGTTTTGTCATTATTGGTTTATATGTTTTGTTTCACTGCTTGCTGGAAACATGTTCAGAACTACAAATTTAAAACATACTCTTAGCAAGCAGTACAGAAATATAACATAATACAATCAGGAAGGTGAATCAAAGAACACATGCATTTATGCATGGTCCTAAAATGTGTGCAGGGGGCCCATGGTTTGAAAACAACCCAAAGGTACACTTAATCTGCTACTTTCCAGATGCATTTTTTACAAATGTGAGTTTCAATGCAGTTTCAATTAATGTGAGTTTCAAGGGCAGAGAAGTTTACTGTTGCTCATGCTACATCTGTTTTCTGGGTGAGACTGTATTGTTTTGTTTAGCAAATGATTATCAGTGGTTGTGCAATAACATTTGAAATAAAAGTTTTTTATTAAATCTAAATATCTGTAATCATTGTGGAAATAAAAAAGAAAATAGTCTGCACCCCGACTGGTTTTAACAGTGTTTTATGGTAAATGGGGAGGGAGAAAGTAATGGGACACTGGAATGGCAGGGATGGGGGTGGCTGATCCATTATCCTGCCTAAGGGCCCCTTGGACCATGATCCAGCTCTGATTAAGACCTGGATGAGTGACTATATTTAGCAGACTTTGACAGTGCAGCTCTCTGAGTAAAAGAAACTTCTCCCAGTCACCACTTCATGGACATGGACATTTTTGCAAACTTGCTAATACAAAAAGTAAAAACTTCTTAAAATCATTACAGTTAAGTGAGTGTTTAAAAAGAGCATTTGTTTTGTGCCCTTTTTGATGTCATTAATATGTTCATAAATTTTCTTATGCAAGCAACATTCAGTTTTCCCAACACAGAAGGAAGGAAAGTTTGAACAGAGGCAGTGTAATCCGGGTCTATATTGAATTACCGAAAATCCTCTTGCGTGAATAAGTAAACGTCAACACATAAACAGTGATACGTAAAGACAGTGAACGTACAAAACTGTGAAATACAAAACATCGAATCCCCATAGTTGGCCAACTCCACCTCCCGCTACATACTGCCTACCCAAACAAAATAAAAAAACACACTATACCCATACCTACATTTCACCTACATATTCCGTATCCCAATAAAACCTACATGACACACACATACATCTAACTATAAAAAAACAAAAATTACCATATATACTCTGCTACTCAACTACATTACTATATATACACTAAACGTAACCCTATTTCTAACCCTAACATCTAAGTGAAACATACCACTACATATGTACTTACCTTAACCCACACCCTAACCCTAAGGTCAGCAACTATCGCACGCTTACCTTAGGGTGCTATATTGGATAAGGAAATCACCTACTGCCATGGACAAACATGGCAGTTTGATCTTCGTGGTTCTGGGCATTCGCTCTTCTGCCGCTTTGCTGTATACGTGTTGATGTTTACGTATTCGCACAAGTGTTTTTTTGTCAATTCAGTATAGACCTGTGTAAACCACCCCTTTTGTTTTACAGTTGAATTTACTTGTAAATGGAATGACCATAGGATAATCATGTGCAGTCATGTTAGGGCCTTCAAAAATATACATGCAAAAGTGGCAAGCCACGCATTTAGACTTAAGCCCCTTAACAGAAGGGCTGTAGGAATTGCTTTTAAAAATGCCTTTCAAATTATTGTGTGAGTAAATTTGGGACAAATCCCCAAATGTTCAAACTCAGTGTTAGCATGGCAAAAAATAGTCCAGCTTTCTTTATTATGTAGCTCAGTGCTTTGGTGTCTAGGGAATGATGTAATACTGTGGATTTACAAAAGCCGTTACCACCAGCCCTAGTTAGATATACAGTATATTTAGAGATTTATAAATGCATGTACACCTGTTTGCTAGTTAGATGTATACATTTCTGTTTGCTAGAATATATGTAGAATAATATAGTCAGTTAGATGCATGCATTTCTGTTTGCTAGAATATATATAGAATAATATAGTCAGTTAGATGCATACATTTCTGTTTGTTAGCATACATATATTAATGGGTTAAATTGCTCTCAGCTAAAAATCAAATAAATAAATAAAAAAATGCATTCATCTGTAAATGTAACATGCGGGTCTGGTACAGCTTGAGAAAAAGGCTGATAAGGATAACTCCTTAAAAGAGCCATTCAGTTGTGTATAACAGTCTAGGACACACTTCAAGGATTACAAATAAGGAATTCCTGAGACGCAGGTGCAAGGAAGGAATTGGGATGGAGGCAAGGACAACTTACTGAACTGTCACATAATTCACCTTGAAACAAGAACATGAAGTAGTTTAACAACAGACTGTATGACATCAGAAATACCAAAGTACTGACTTTGGAAGTTTCCAACAAACTGCATTACATCAACATCAAAACACTGCTTATAAAAGGACAGTAAAAGTGTATGATGTTAGATCTGCTTAATGGAGAACATTTTTCATGTTGTATGAAAAGTAAACTTGAGGACAGTAAACACTGCATTCATCTGTAAATGTAACATGAGGGTCTGGTACAGCTTGAGAAAAAGGTTGATAAGGATAACTCCTTAAAAGAGCCATTCAGTTGTGTATAACAGTCTAGGACAAGCTTCAAGGATTACAGAAAAGGAATTCCTGAGACGCAGGTGCAAGGAAGGAATCGGGTTGGAGGCAAGGACAACTTACTGAACTGTCACATAATTCACCTTGAAACAAGAACATGAAGTAGTTTAACAACAGACTGTATGACATCAGAAATACCAAAGTACTGACTTTGGAAGTTTCCAACAAACTGCATTACATCAACATCAAAAGACTGCTTATGAAATGACAGTAAAAGTGTATGATGTTAGATCTGCTTAATGGAGAACATCTTTCATGTTGTATGAAAAGTAAACTTGAAGACAGTAAACCCTGCACACTGTACAGTATTGTACATGTTGCCTGTTATATAGACAAGTTATTTTTATAGTGCTGCATGAAGTTTAAAAGGTTAATAGTCTGCAAAGTTTATGTGCACTAACCAGACTTTGTTTTTTACAAGGCACTAAAACAGCAGCTAATTATTACTAGGCACTAACACAGAGCTGCAGTTGGCAGCTTCAATAAGTAAGACAAGACCATCAATCATTCATTTTAAATAACTTTTCAATGGTAAGCCTAGCTTACATCTGAACACAGGGGGAGTGGTGCCTTGTATAAGGTAATTTCAGTAAAAGCACAGTAACTAACATTTATGTACGTGATTGACTCCGGAATAGAAGGACATCAATTTCCACAGTTTACAGCAGTACAGTTCCTCAGATGTCCGAATTCAGAGTAGGACTGCTGTGCAGGAAGTAAGCAGTGCCATAAATTCTCCAGTTTGGTAAAATCTTAGCTTCAAACCTGCAACTGCCAGATTCATTTTAACAGCTTTTCAGGTAACTACAGAAGTTTTCCAACCATCTACGGTGACCAGTCTGGCCACCTAAACTTTTTGTGGACTTGGTAAGCTAATTTTTGTGGCTACATAACAACGTGAATGCCATAAATTAGGATAGTAAAAAAGGTAGTAAATAGAGTATTACTATTATTATGTCAATTTTAGATAGACTACACAAGCTGTATAAACAGCATATTAGCAAATGTAAAACCTTATTAGGCCAAGTTGAGAGTCAGGAATTATGTAAATGCATTACGTTTGACTGGTATCTCCAAAAGAAAAATCTGTGGTATGACAGTAAATGTTTATTGTGCAAGTCATATGAAACTGCTTTCTGTGTGTGATGTCATAAAAGTACAGTTCAGACCATTGTTAATGGTAAACAACCAGATAAGGCTCATACACTTCCATTATGTCCTGTCGCTACATGTAAAATGTTCATTTCAGAGTTACAACAGCAGTCAAGTCAGTTATTGACAGAATCTTTTGTACATCTTGTTAGAAGAAAGTGGTATAAAGCCACTGCACAATACAAAACAGATAAGAACAGAAATTTGGTTCATGGTGAACTCACAGAAAAATTTAATAAACTTCTAAGAGACAAATAGAGTGAGTTCAGAAAGTTTAGACAACATATGCAAACACTTTTTCAAAAGTGCATAAGAGCTTTAAAGTCAGCATAACAGAATACTGAGAAATATCAGACAGCCCGTGTAGAATCACAAGACAAAAATAATCTGGTTAGTAAAGAGTTCAAGCAACAGTAGTTAGCTATGCTAATAAAAATTTATTTACAACATTCTACTCTAGGTTTAGAAAATGGTTAGCGTACACAGCAGAATCTAATGTAACTTTCATACAGTTAAAGCAAGACACTTAGTTAAACAATAATGTAAAACATATGATGCTTTTCTCATAGCATGCACTCAGGGGGAGCTTCTCATAGCTAAGCTGTTAAATAATTTCAAAATCGCCATTTCAAATAACAGAACAGTTCTAGGGCATAAAAATGAAATGAAAGTAGTTAAAAACAGTAAAGGCATGAGGTCACAAGACTGACTTTTCACCTAAAGTGCATCTGTTTAAAAATGCACAGAAGCAAAAGGCAGACAACAGCAAATGTAAATAATGTAACTATATCTGTTTAAGCATGTGTTAGTTAATCCAATATCTATTTTGTTTCTTACAATATTTTGTAATTGTATAATAGCATCAAAAATAGCAGAGACTCCAGCAAAAACAGTATTGAAAAGCAATGTTACTAATATAAAGTTGTACTGAGTACATAATACAAATAAAACCCAAGTTTAAAATGTATGCATAGTTATGCAAATTATTTTAATGTCAAGTTGCAAGTGTATTAACAAATGACTGAAGGTAAAGAAAGTGCTGAAGGGGTTAAAGAAAATGACCAGGAAAGAAAAAAGTAAGACATTTTGTTTTATGTGAGCTCGGATCTTCCCAGGCTGGGATGGGTAGTTACAAAAAATGTTGGAAAAACAAGACTGGTTGCCATGCCAGGTGGACTACGTTTTTCTAAAACATTATAGTTACTAAAACATAATTAAGTATTCACATGCAGCACTAAGCAAAAAGCACAAAGGTCTGCAGAAATCCTGTTTGGTAATTGTAATATGTCACAATTGTGCATAGATATCATTAATAATCTGTTTACAGGTAAATGCTAAAAGTAAAAAAAACCTCAGTTACACCAAGTACAGCCAGTAGATGGGCCATGGTATGCAGTTCAAATAAATTTTGCAGGTCCCTTGCCAACAACAAGGGGAGGGTACAAATACCTACTAGTAGTAGTGGATGTCTTTTCAATTCTCACAGTATAAAGCAAATAAACAATACTACAATAAAATGCTGCATACTACAGGGGGAAGGTCACTTTTCAATTCTACACTGACTGTGTAAACAGTACTGCAGAACTGACTAAAATAAAGGTACAAGAAAAAAACCTATTGGTCTGTGTTAATTATTAAAATACAACTATGCCTTTTAATTGCAATTAAGTTATTAGGATACCATCAACATGTATGGCAGTAAGACAAAAATGCCAGGAATACATTTTAATGTTTTAGTAATGTTTAATTAGTAGGCTTCAGTTTAATACTAAGTTTGTAAATTGGACTGAGTGTACATTACAGCCCATGTATGTACAAATGCAAAAACATTCTGTACAAGCAAGCATATGTTGTACAGTAAATGGTTTAATATGTAAACACCATTCTTCAGTGTATAAACCATGTTTTCTACCTGTGTAAATGGACAATTTTACCACCGTTTTAAACCATTCACAGAAATTGCTCCTCAATTCATTTGTATGTATAGTAACAAGTCAAAGCTTGACATTTATGACATATGTGTTTATTTCAAGAAACAAGGCTGCAGTGCCTTTGCAGTAATATTCACAAACATTGTCAATATTTCACTTAGATCACTGTATGGAGTCATATTCAGCAATTGGAAAATATAGCGGTGAAACATTTTCACAGAATGGTCCTCAAAAAAAAGTTGTTAAATTAAATAATTCATTCAATTATAACAGTAATGCTTGTTATCATTGTGTTGACAATATAAAACTGTGTTAACTTGCTGCATAAAAAGAAAACAAAAGGTTTTGTTTCCCAATGTGTCTCACGTAAATCATAATACCAAAAAATGCATATCGGTGTTTTAAAATAAAACAGAGGGAACTGTTAGATATATATTAAGAGATTTATAAATGCACATACATCTGTTTGCTAGTTAGATGCATACACTTCTGTTTGCTAGAATATATGTAGAATAAATTAGTCAGTTAGATGTATATATTTCTGTTTGCTAGCATACATATATTAAAGCGTTAAACTGCTCTCAGCTTAAAATCAAATTAATGAAAAACAACATTCATCTGTAAATGTAACATGAGGGTCTGGAACAGCTTGAGAAAAAGGCTGATAAGGATAACTCCTTAAAAGAGGCATTCAGTTGTGTGTAATAGTTTAGTACAAGCTTCAAAGATTACAGATAAGGAATTCCTGAGACACAGGTGCAAGGAAGGAATCGGGTTGGAGGCAAGGACAACTTACTGAACTGTCACGTAATTCACCTTGAAACAAGAACACAAAGTAGCTTAACAATAAACTGTATGACATCAGAAATACCAAAGTACTGACTTTGGAAGTTTCCAACAAACTGCATTACATCAACATCAAAAGACTGCTTATAAAAGGACAGTAAAAGTGTATGATGTTAGATCTGCATAATGGAGAACATCTTTTATGTATGAAAAGCAAACTTGAAGACAGTAAACCCTGCAAATTGTACAGTGTTGTATGTGTTATCTGTTATATAGACAAGTTATTTTTATAGTGCTGCGTGAAATTTAGAAGGTTAATAGTCTGCAAAGTTTATGTGCACTAACCAGACTTTGTTTTTTTACAAGGCACTAAAACAGCAGCTAATTAACTAGGCACTAACACAGAGCTGCAGTTGGCAGCTTCAGTAGGTAAGACAAGACCAACAGTCATCCATTTTAAATAACTTTTCACTGATGTTCACACTGAGTGAATTTCTTACAATACAATACCTCTCTTCTTGCCCCATTTTCACCTTAATTTCAACCTCATTCAGCAAACGTGGGGTACCTCCTAGATTTATGCATTTAGTTTCAAATTGCTCAGAAAAAATGGATGTCATCAGATATAACACGACACCCATATAAATTTTCCCATGCCAATGCTCTTTATGACCAAACATATGGGCACTGTGAAAATGCAAGTAGTTGTTACAGAAAGTGCTTTTTCTGAAAATGTTGGATTCATACTTATTCAGTTGTAAATTTTTGTATGAATTAACATCCAAAAAGTGAATATTGGCAAATTCAGTGTTAGAAGTAAGCTCAAGAAAATCCATGATGAATAGCAGGTATCCACAAAATTCATCCAAGGTGGCATGATACCTTGCCACACAAAGAAAATGTGATCTAGGCATTGAATGTAGGTCTTGAGGTGTTTCTGATATTTATTGCTAAACACACAAAGATGTTCCCAGTGACAGAGCACTATATTGGCAAAGATGGGGGCACATGCCACCCCCATCACTATACCATAGATTTATTTTAAACATTCTAATTCAAAAGTAAAAAAGTTGTACCCGAAGACTAAGTCCATACATAAACAGCCTACATATATTTATTTTATTTACTTATATTATTTATTTACATGTATGTACATATATATATATATATATATATATATATATATATATATATATATGTGTGTGTGTGTGTGTGTATGTCTATATATATATATATATATATATATATATGTATATATATATATATATATATATATATATATATATATATATATATATTAATGTTGTTGAGCCCTGTGTTGTGGGTGATATACTTCCTAAACAAAACAAGTCCAATATTTTGCAGAATTATGGTGACTAAATCTTTAACATCACCTGTAACTAATAGAGCATCCAATTCACAAGAGAGGTGTATGATTTTGTCTAAAAAAAGAAATCCCAGGAGTTCTTTAGGGTCCCTGGGAAGGAGATGAGAAATTAATTCAATTTATGGTCAATATATGTGGCAAGGGATTCAGTTTTTGAACCCTTGTCCAAGATGATAGGTCAGATAGGAGGTCAAATATATCCTTGTGTGTCTTGTGGATACCAAACATAATAGGATACATGGATTCTTGGCTTGTAGAAAATTAAAATCCTAAATAGTGATAAATCTTTCCAAAAGAGTTTCCTTAAAAATGATCTGTGTATCTGTAGGCATTGTGGATTTCATTGACAGAAAGAAACTGATAACAAGAGTCATCCAGGATCAGGTTCTGCATGCATCCTAAATATCTGATAAAATTCATAAGGACCCCCCCCCACCCCCACCCTTGTTCAGTTTCATGAATCATAATTATTTATTGGAAAAGTTCTGCAGATGTCAAGTCGTAAAAACATTTCCCTTGGAGGAGGGCCAAGTAGCACCTATCTAATATCATTATTGCAAAGTTTTTCAACCAGTTCAAGGACCTTGTGTTATGGGGAGTTCCAAAAAGAATGTTTTTTTTTTAAAGATAATTCCTCACAATTAATGCTGGAGTCTTCAGAAAAAAGAAGAGTGAGGTTCAATTTCCTTTAAAAGCTTTAAGTTCAGTACTGGTGTCCACAACATTCAGCATATAGGATGGAATGAAAGAAAAGAAGAGGCTGATTTCAGATTCAGTGATTCCAATGTTGCTGAAATTAAAACTGAAAATCTGAATCACGGGAGGTGAAGATGGCTCCATATGAGTTTATGTCCAAATGGCTTAATCCATTATTGGTAGCCAGTTGCCATTCGGATGGGTGAGTTATTGCTTCCTGCATTTGTTCTGCTTGTGGACCCCTCCATTTGTGTGTTTGCAGATTGTTGTGAGCATACATTCATGCCTGATTGGTTTGGTGATTTGTTAATTTCTTTGAGTATCTTGGGACCAGTGTCCCTAAAAACATATCCTGTTCGTGGGTTCCAGAAGGATTGAGGAGACAGTTATAATTTGTGGCAGGACCACTACATTCTTTCAGAGGCCCTTTAGTCTGGTTAATTAGTTTGTAAACTATACTTGGTTGTTTTTTTTATTTTTGTACCTAAAAATTTTCTTTTCCTTTCTTATCCTTACTGTAGGCATGCTTCTGTAAATAGACAAAACTGTTGTCATACTGACATTTTTTATGTTTAAAGAGAAAACCTCCTTTGATACAGGCATTTATAACCTCAGTTTTTTTTACCAAGTTTTGAATGGTGTAGTTTTGTTCTTATAAATAAATTTATGTAAAGATATTGAGCATAACAGGAAACTATTTTATAGGTACATAAAATGAAGCACGGATAAAAACCCATAGATCAAACTGTGTGTAGATTCTAAAATTTTTTCCTCAAACACAGCAGATTATAGATATATTTGCAAAATCTTATGCTAACACTTTGTCTCCACAAAGGGGATGATAAATTGTAACATTCAAGTAACTTCAGATACTGAAATTAAATTTGGTTACATTTAAATGAACTATGCAAAAGGGATCAAAAAAGCACATGGGGAAGACAGAATTAGTAATAATGAACTGAGAACACTTCAATGTGAACTTATATTACTGTTACATCCATAATTCACTAGGACTGGAGGCATGCACTTGCTAAACACACCTTTAAAGGAAAGGGGAATAGGACAAAACCAGAAACATTTAGACCGATAAGTTTACTTTCTTGTTATAAAAAAAATATAATAATATAATAACAGCTATAAATGAAAAAGTGTGCTGTGATCTAATTTATACAGGCTTACTTTCAGCCTTTGATACAGTCTTACACAAAACTCTGATCAATAAATTAGAACAACTAGGTATTAATGTAATATTGGTAAAATGGATAGCTGCATGACTTACAAATAAGACATGGCAAGTATCATAAAGCAAATAAACAGATGACATTTTAGGTTACAATCAGGGTGTCCCACAAGACTATTTTCCTATGCCATATTTGTTTAGGTCGTATCTTTTAGATCTATTTCATCTGAGGCATCCTGTAGTCTGTATGCAAATGGGCAAACTGATTATATGTTTTACAGATGTGATTGCATTGTCCATTTGGGCACAGGAGCATAATATGCTGATAAAAACATCAAAAACAAAGCATATGAGATTTGGGAGACATAGACTGAAGGGTGAGTATACAGTGATTTAAACTGCAGCTTCAGTTAAGGACTTGGGTGAATGGGTAGATCCACCTTTGAAGTTTTTTGATGATATCAACCAATTGGTTAATGATAGCTATAACTATAGGGTGAAAAAAAGATTTATAAAATCTAGGAAATCAGAAGTGATGAAATCATGTTTTCTAAGTTATATCAGACCCAAACTAGAATGTGGAATAATAACATGGAAAATTCATAAGAAAACTAGTATGAGTGAATTGGAAAGAGTAAAGCTGAAATAAACCAAGGGCATCCATGGATATGAAAATTTATGTTATTGTGTAAAAATAAAATATCTGAACTTTTACAGTGTGTCATACAGACAGAAGTGTAGTTAGCTCCAACCAACACTAATTCAAATCAGCTCCCCACCCCCTCAGCTCCTCAAGTGAAGAGTTAAAAATATGACTTTATGATAATAAGTCTAATTACAGTAATATCCACAGCCCCAACCTAGCTATCTGTTCTACTGAACAGAAAAGTAAAAACAAGTCTAATTACAGTAGGATACATGAACCCCAGCTGGCTAGATCTTCTGCTGAAGAGGGGGGGAAACACTTTACAGTAATAAGTCTCAAAAACTGAGCTTGTGCTATATTTCTAATAATATGTCTAGGATGACAACTCAAGGCTAAGAAAATAGAATTCTTAGTAAAATGTTTGCGATATAAACTAGTAGCCAAAGTGCCATCAATTAATCTAGAAATATTAACATCCAAAAAGTCAATATTAAATATGTGTATCTTGCCCACAAAAATAATACCAGAATCATTGCTGTTTAAATATTTCATAAACTCATGCCAAAGATCAACTGGTCCATTCCAAATACACCAACAGTCATCAAGGTAGTGCCACCACATATTTAAATATCTAAGGAAAGAGTTTCTAACATCATATATCAACTGATGTTCCAAATACCCCATAAATAAATCAGCATATATAGGTGCAAAAGTTGCACCCATGGCGGTGACTTTGATCTGTAAATACCAGTCCTTTTTGTACATAAAGGCATTATGTTCCAATATTAATCTCAAAAGCATAAGCAAAAAAATCTATTTCTGCCTCAGAAAATGTCTTAGCTTGATTTAACCAGAACAGCCATGATACCACCATATGTATTGTTCAATATGTATCTATGTTTTCATGTACTACATGTTTTTTGTTTTCTTGATGAAGTGCAGTGATTAGGTCACTTTAAATAAGTGGGTTGTAATTGTGCTGTATGATGTATTTGTTCCTATATAATGTATTAGGAATGTCAGCTTGCAGTATACACTGAGGACACCAGAGGGCAAAACCGGTCTGTTGTTTCGGTTTCCAGCCTGGGATTGCAGGCGAGATGGCCTACTAAGACGGCAGCATTGTTTTCTGCTGTTTTTTTTCACTGTCTTTTCATTTATGGACTTTTCATTTGGTTTTTGGTTGTTTTATGATTTTGAATGGCGATGGGATTTATTGGATGTATGTAAAATAAAAGCTGTTTATGAGGGAGAAGCTTTTGTAGTTTTGGATTATTTGGTGTGTGTGTGTGTGTGTGTGTGTGTGTGTGTGTGTGTGTGTGTGTGTGTGTGTGTATGAAACAATGTCATGTGAAGTCTATATTATATACATACGTATATATATTAAGGGGAAACTTACAGAAAGTGAAGCATCTCAAGACGAAAAGTGTTTGATTTAGAAGACAGAGCACTGAGGGAAAATTTCTGGTTTACAGCTACCCCTGAGAAGTTGGAAGAAACAAATTATATAAGTTTTATGAAGCCAATATCAGCAGTTGGACTGACATCCTACAGCATACTAACTAAGAGGGCACATTATGATTTTGTCCCAAAAGTGTTTTAAGACAGCAGCCAAGGCCGACAGTTGTGAAGATGCAAACATACCAACAAAAAGAGATTCTATTAATAAAAATGTGACAGAGGACACGTGTTAGAATATTTGTAAAAAAATGACTATTCAGCTTATATCAGACAGAAATGGAGCAAATTTATTCCAGTCATTAGGGGATGTTGGTGAGGTGGAGTGAGGATAAAACTGTTGTATTCTGCAGCATTCAGTGTTTTTACCTTAGCTGCACAAAGCCTTTTGTAGAAGCTGACCAGGAGATGGGAGGATTTAAGCAATTTAAACAGCAACAAGTGAAAAAGCAGGAAAATAGGATCTGGCCGCAAAGCTATCTGCAAGTGATAATAACCCTTGACACAGAGAGAGAAAGAAAGCAAGAGGATGAGGGTTGGGAGGGTGGCCTAATGGTTAAGGTGTTTGCCTTACAAACCCAAGGTGCAGGGTTTGAGTCTCACAAGGGATAATTGGCTAGGCTTAAAATGGCTCTCAAGGGCAGTTAGCTTAGTACTAATCTATGAACCTATGAACCTATATAGATGCCCTTCCCTTTCTTCAAATAAAAAAAAAAAGATGAAGGAAAAACAAAGTGCAGCACAATAGCTGAACAGCAAAATTGTCAGAGAATTGAGACTGAACTAGTTGATGATGGAGAGTGAAGGTGAACTGTCCAAGGAGGACTGAAATGTCAACAGGGAACTGGAATGCATCAACTGCACCTTGTGTTTAGTGGAACTGAAATGAAATAGGCTATTTTGAATAATATTACATGCATAACAATGGTTTGACTTGAAAGGATATGGGTATAACTGTAATTTTATTGCTTTGCATTATGATGGCTTGGAAAATTTGTATTTTTGAGGAAAATATAAGTATAAGTATAACTCTTTATTAGCATAAGTAGAGATAAATCAACTGTTAAGTGATTTAAACTTGAAGGTACTTTTCTGTTATCGGGGTAGCAGCTGTAAAGACAAACTCCGTTGCTACTACAACACTGCTTTTAAACAAGCTACCAAAAAGATAACACCTACACTTGCTAAGCAATTACAGATTAAGGAATACTAATCTAGAAATGACTAATGCATTTCATAACGGTAAGACATTTCACTCAAAGGGCCAGGTTGTACTTTTATTTAAAAAAGACAAATACATCCAACTTAGCAATATGCGGCAACTACAGCAGAAACCACATTTCATTTACCCAACCTTAAACTGTTATACACACAACTACACAGCTAGTAAACATTAATTACTGCAGTTAAAACAGTTTGTCGCAACCATACGAAAACACTGTGAACTGTATACGAGTGGACGTCTTTGAAGCGATGAAACATGCAATCACTGATGACAGCAGAAATACTTAACTGAAAACCTGTAGTACTGCTACTGATGTGCTGATGATTTTTGAAGTTCTGAAATATTGCCTTCAAAATGGTAATTCTAAAAGTACAGTTAAGGGGGAAAGGTTACATACATGTAGACATTCCAGTACAGTTCAGCAGTACCCAGAAATGTAGTATTTATCTCTCACACAGCCTGCCAAGAATGTGTATGTTGGGGAGCACTGGCCTCTCCTTCCTCATGGCAACAGTCTACAGTCGCATTTCGTTGTTAAGTACAAACTTTTTGGACTACTTAAACTGGTTTTATGAAAGGTCAATACACATTATTTTTTCTCTAGTTATATAAAAGCATTGCCATCTCGTGCTAACCTTTCAACAGCTCATTACAGCTGTTGCCCCGATAACGGAAAAGTACCAACTTGAATAATGAAACCATTAGTATTCTGCACTTGGGGTAAATAAAGCAATGATAAATTACAAAAAAAAGTCAGTTAGCATCATTGTGTAGCAAAGTATAGTTCATACAATTTAACCAGTTGGAGCTGCTGGTGGAAAGATTAAAAAGATACTGATGAAGCAGTGTATAATGGAGAGCAAGGGGAATGGGCCATATGCAGTGCTCCTAAAATGAAGAACTGAATAAATAGTTTACAAGCGCTTTTTGAACTTCAGATTTTTTCTTTTTTTTTTCCCCAAAATCTCTTTATTTCAATTTTCTTTTTTCAAATAATAACAACAATATGGTAACTCAAAAACACAAATAAACAATACAAATACCTATCTAAAGAAAATAGACAACAATCTTGTTCTGAGAAAATTATACACACACACACACACATATATATATATATATATATATATATATATATATATATATATATATATATATACAATATATACACAAGAAGTCATTACATCGTCAAGTAAAGTATGAGAATTCGTATGTTCATTTGGTCTCATAAGGGATAGTTAGAATGGGGATAGTCTATATATAAAGTAAAAATAGAAATGTAACCATTTATTTGTATGTTTAGGGAAAATATCTAGTTACACATATACTAAGAAAAGGGAGAAGATGCAAGAAAGACCGGTTATACTACATTCATTTCTTATTTAAAGGTCAGCTTTTCATGACAATTTGTAGACAAATTTTATTTGTCAAGAATTATATCTAGCAAGTAACCCCAATATTTTTGGTAATAGCGTTTGTTTTTTGTTTTTGAATAAATTAATTTGTGAGACGAGGTATATTTGATAGCAAGATTGCTAAAATTTTCCCATGTAATTGGTGACATGGCATTCCAGTTCTCTGCAATAAAGAATTTAATAAGGGCACACATTGTAATAAAGACATGTTTTAATATTTTTGGGAGTTGATTGATATTAATGTACAATATAGCTGTCTCCCAAGTAAGGGTTGATTTTTCATATCCCATCTTCTCTAATCTTACTCTCAAGGAACACCATAAGTTGTGTATCTTAGTACAGTTCCACATGACATGTAAAATATCAGCTGTTTGATCCGGACAATGGGGACATATAGGCGAAAAGTTGAATTTATTTAATTTAGATAAGGTATAATATAGATTGTTATTTACCATAATTTGTGTATATAACAGCTTCTTGAAAGGAATGAATTTGTTGTATTTTCAATGGCTAGTTTCTTATTTTCTTCAGTCAGTGATTGATTTTTCATTTGCCAATAGTTTGAAAATAATAAAGAATTCTGATGTTTTGCACTCATTACAATTTTATAAGTCCTAGAAATTTTGAGCTTTTTTTCTTTTAAAGTGCAATGACTTTTTCTAGTGTTAGAATCTCAATTGATGTTGTATATGTATGCATGTATGCATACAGGAAGGCTAGATATTCATTAATGGCTGTCTACACTGCCTTATCGGTGATATTCTTAAGTGGAACATAGTAAACAGATTGAAATAAGTCTTAGAGGAGCAACTTACTATATTATAGGAAAGGAGGGAACATTAATCATTCAAGCAGCTCTAACTCTGTAATATGTAAAAAAAAAAAAACATGAGCAAATAGTTGAATAATATACAGGGCAATCAGGAAAATGGAAATTAATGGGCCATGGGGAAAAGTAGTTAGATAAATGGGAAATATGTTGGTTGTTTTTCCAAGTAGTTGGGTATAGAGGTTCAATAGCTTTACATAGCAATTTTGTTTTTGCTGTTTAGAATGCTTGCATGAGTATGCAAATTAGCAGAACAAACCTAAGTTTTAAGTTAGTTAAAAGCTGTTTTGGTGGGCATCTATCAAGTGCCTGTCCTGATGAGGGAAGAGTGTAATTCTTTTCTTTATCTAAAATATATGTACATAGTTATTTGTGTCGTGTGTGTGTTTGAGGGCTATGAGTGGTTTATAATAGTATTACAGTGTACGACATATGTCCAACAAAAAGTCTGCAATATTTTTATATGGAGTAATGAATTGCTATTCACTGAGTGGGATGGGAATGCTATACTTGGGAGGGTATGCATCAAAAAATGTTTCAGCAATGAGAAAGATAAAAATGAAGTACATGTGGAAACATCTGCATTTTCTATATTAACCTGAAATGCAAATGAGATTATAGATACAGAGAAAAGGCAAAAAGTATTATCTTGTAAACAGAGGTACATAGTACAAATGACAATGCTGCAAGAGGTGCATTTAGATAGGCCTGAACATGTGAGCTTGATAATGAGAGATGTTTTCTGTAGCTGTCTCTGTTTGTCAGGGCTTAGACTCTGCATAAACAAGCGATGGGGACTCTCCTTACAATAAGTTTTTATTCCAGATTGTCTTATGCTCACGAAAAAAGATTAATGAACTGTTCTTTTAATTTCAGCACTTTTTGCTCATTTGTGTTGTTACCACCAAACCACTGTAGCACCAACTGTGTTCTGTAGCTGTAATGTCTAATTTCAGCAGTTAGGAACAAACAATACAGAAACAGTTGTCAAGTAAAGAAAATGCCTACTATAGTCTGAGATTACCACTAGGAAAAGCAAATGCCTGTAGAATTAGTTGTAGAACATTATTCCATTTTCAAGCCCAGCATCTGGTATTTGTATTATGCCCTTGTTCAAAGTATTTTGGTACCTTTGTCTTGCATGATTTCTGTGTAATGTACAATTCTTCTGAGCATTACTGAGCTCCAGAACCTTGTCTACTGGCAGATATGAGGTAGTTTGCTAATGCAAATATTCAAGGTAAATATCGTCTGGGCTGTATTATGTACCAATCTGAGATTCAGTTCAGAAGTTTGTCCCCCCCCCCCCCCACATCATTACAGTATGCCAGACTGGAAGCAGTGAGCAGCATGGATTCCCCTGATATAAAACTACCTCAAAATGTTCGAAAGGCACTTTTGAATATTGACAGACACATGGCAGATAATACAGTACTATGATTGGGTTTAAAAATCTATAGTGGGATTATGCTGATTTTGCTAAATTGTGATGGTTATAGTGTGTCCAAAAGTGGCCATGAGTCTGAACTACCAAAAGGCATTATGCCTGGGACTATCCATCATCCCCATCTTTCACCCCTCATGACATAAAATGGGCAGTCCTAGTGGGTGACAAAGCTTATGCTGTGAAATTACATGTAACATTGTCTGTGATTATATCAAACAACATAACTTTGTTCTTTGAAAGTGAATATGACAAAGTTTTGTTCACACTTCACACACCCATCACCTTCCTTAAGCAAACACTTTTCAGTGTGACAGTATGAAAGCAATCCAGATCCCCATATCTTGGAGACTGTTTCACAAGGTTTTTAAAAGGCATAACAACAGACTAGAAAGTTAAAGCATTTCACACAATTACAACTGTGTGATGGTGAGGCAGAATATTTTATATAGAAGTCATTTACCGTTTTCCTTTTTTCACCCAGGTGCTGATGGGTGATTTCTTACAAAAAAATTTTAACCTAAATCTTTGTGGCAAGTCAGATTTGCTGCCATTTCCTCAACATTTGTTAGTGTAAATGTACATAAAAAGTGTCTGTTTCAGGATAAACACAAGTATATATTTTTAGTGAAGATGTTTTTGGGAATGTAAGAAGCTGATAGACTTTAGAAATTCCCTACAGGGTATTTTACCAGAAATGTTGGGGGAACAAATTATTTTAACTAAAGAAATGATTCTTTTGAGCTGGGATATAGAATCGCCTGGATACAATAAGGCCCTATTTAGTTTAATGCTGTTGGCTATAAAAATGCAATTACTAGGACAAGAAAATTAACAAAAACAACTATAAAAGAACTGCTGAATGTTTCCAAAGAAGATACCAGAACTAGAGGTGAGATCTTTCAGGAAAGGAAAGGAGTAAACTACACAGAAATAAATGGAATTTGTGGGAAAAATATGTGCAGAATAATGGGCCAGATTCCAAAAGATTTGTTCTCTGTGTAAGTCTGGCCTTATTCTGAAAGACTTATTATCAGTGTAAGTGACTTCCTTTGGTAGAAGACCTATCTATAAACAGGCATTCACCAGGGACTAATTTCCAAAAGGTCTGCTCTCAATGTAAGTGGTGACTTGCACTGAATTGAGCCCATTTTATCAATCAATGTGAGACTAAACATAAATGTTTAAATACTGTATAGTTTGTTTTGGAGTGGAGAGATTAGCTAGGATTTGAGAGTGATCAGAAATGGAACATTTTTAGCACTGAAGGAGGATATGGAACTGAGGCTGAGAGGATAAAGGTGGAGTGGATATTAATGTTTTGAACCATGTTAAAAACATCATTTAGGTTTTAGGCTCTGACATTACATTTAACTGTTTACACTGAAATGGACAAGAAAATCCTAACTGATGCACTAACATAGCTTTGTAACTTGTTTTCTTGAATTTGAAGAAAATCTTCAATGATTGTGGTATGCATTCATTTTCCATTGAAAGTTGCATTCCACAGTTTTTCTAACAGTAATTTGAAGTAGTCATACCACTTTACATTAAGAAGCATTATTGACCCTTATGGATTAAGACAAGTCCTGCGGTAGCATTGTCGCCTCTTAGTAAAACGCTGCCCGGTTCGATTCTCGGCTAGAGCGTCTTCTGCGTGGAGACATGCGTGAATGGGCATACATTAGTTGAAGGTTGTGCATCAGGGCTGGTAACTCGGCACGTAAAAATCAACTACCAATCATTAGCGGACCGGAGTTCCGCTGTGGCGACCCCATAACTGGGAAAAGCCGAAAGAAACAACAACAACAACATGGATTAAGACAAGTCTGTCCATGAGTAGGAGCAATAACAATTGTCATTTCATTGTGCTTACTTTGGAAATGTTATGTGTAACCTCCAAAATGCCTAATGTAATTATATGGGAATATGGGCAAAACAAAGTAATTGTAATAACAAATGGAGGAGCATGTCAGTGGTTTCTGAGATAGTCATTTTAAGAAGATGCACACAAAAGCATTTGGTTATTATATAAGGCTAAATATGAAAATTCACTTGCTGTTGCCATGTAAGGAGATAGTATCCATTTTTGTATTGATATTTTTTTAGCACATTTCCAGAAATGGTTGGTTTGTGTATATTCTGGATTCATAAAAGCATTTTCTGACATTATTTGCTATGAAACAGCTGCAAAGATGACAGAACGTAGAAGAGAAGTGAGGGAATAACTTCTGCTGGTCCCCCCAATCACACTGATCTGTTTGATGTGTGTTGTAATTAATTAACTGAACCATGAAAAGCAGGAAACATTATACTCTGGCTGCCAGCAGAGAGGAGGTAACTGGCACAGGCCCTGAAACAACAAAATTTCTACTTTTTAAAAAAGCCATATTCTCTTTTCCATTTGTTCATACTTCAGCAAGCACTTCTCATAGACTGTATACCAGATATATACAAAAATATGTTAAATCATTGAATCAGTACAGAGAAATCATTGAGAGATTTATTGAATATTCACATAATTGTCATTATGTATTCCTGCTTCCATTCTAGATGAATGGAAATGTTACCTGACAATTGTGATGAGGGGAAATTAACCTCATCAGCTGTGCCTCCAAAGTTCATTATGGGCCAGAAGTAGCTTTCCAAGACATCTGCCCTCGTGAGGAGATACAGGTTTATATAAAAATACTTATTGTACTGCATGCAGGCTTAGATTGTGTAGAACTTCATAACCAGACAAAAAGTAATATTTTAGAGATTTTGCCCACAGTGGTCTTTTAAAATGTGGTAAGGCAATGCTTAAAGTTGTGGGACAGTCTTCTATAAAATTTGGGGGGCAGACAGCAAAGGATGGAAGGAGGGAATAACTTGAAGTACACACTATGTAGGCAATGGATAATGATCTTTTGGCATATTTATGTATCTATACTGTCTTTGCATACATCAATGAAACTAACTGTATCTCACACTCTAGATAGCTCTGTGTTGTACATGACGATTTTCTATTTACCCGTTGTGGCAATTCTATGTTACCTCATTTACTTTAATAACCTTTTCTCACCTAACCATTCAAATGTTTGTTATGTTCCACCTTCTTAACCCCTAAAAATTGTGTACTTCCCCCTATGCAGCCTTTCATCCATGCTGTGTTCATCTATAAGTTGCCTTTTCTGTTAGTTTCCTTTCACTTGAATGAAAGTTATTCCGTTTTTAAATCAACTGTCTTACTCCTGTTGTAGTATTAATTATCAGTATTTTTCTATTCTGTGAAAACTTCCATGTAAATGCTTATATAATGTTTCTGCTTCATGTTCACACAGGCTTTTTATATATTTATAAGCACAGATGTCACTGCACAGTTTATTCTAGCCAAAGGTTTAGTCACTAACTCTTTATGTACCGGTTTCTAGTCCTTTGTTTCCTGCATTATGAAGGGGAGGGATAGCTGATCAGATGTGGTAGAGGCAACAATAAGGAGTGAGGATTTTAAGTCTATAGTGATAGGTGTTTGACCCTTGGAATATTTTACCAGATCCATTAATCATCTGTCATTTAATTGACGTGATAATGTGCATCTAGAACATCTAATCCAAAAAATCATTACACACACAAAGCTGTGATACTACAAATGCCACATAATACTTATTTTTTTGCAAGAGGGATTGGTCCCCTGCCCCTCCAGAAAGGGAAGCTCCCACACCACTATTCTCTATATACCAACTCCAAAGTCTCACAAACTTGGAGTCAAAATAAACAATTAAAAAAAATAGAAAACTCATCTCCATCTTCTTTGAGTCCTGCAAACCAAAGCAAAAACACTTGGTATGCAAAATTGTAGGTTCCAACACACTCAGATATTTACTAGACAAACCCAGAGATCATGATCTCTCATCCTGTGTCTCCACTGACCATTAAAAGCACAGATCAGAGAAAATGACTTTGGTGTTGTAGTAACAGCAGTAAAGAACCACCAAGTACAAACAGAGACAGTTGTAGCCATTGCTAGTAAGACATTATGCTGCATTCTTTGGAGAATAAATGATGAGAATAACAATATTATACTTACCCATTTCTAGATCACTAGTTTGGGCACAGCTGAAGTTTTTCTGGTGCCCATGGTTGATGATGGATGGGTGGATGGATATAAAGATAATGCTATCAAGCTAGATGAGAAGAAAGGCTACCATGGCAATGAATGGAATGGAGGACAGTGGTTATGGGAAGAGGTTATAGGAGCTAAATATATTCTCATTTGAGGATAAGTAAGATAAAGCATACATGCAGTGGGTGTATAGGGCACTTAAGTGACAATGTGATGATATACAGCTTAAGACTATAGAATTCAACCTGAACACATGGAAAAAGTAATAGTGAAATGGAATATAACTCAGCAAGTACTGGACAGCAAAAGAGCAGTCTTGCATTAATGTCTTGAATAGCTGTTGAGCTTAGACAAGGGCAAATGAAACATTCTAGCTGCATAAAATTGGATAGACCGGATGGAAAACTTTATTTTTTAGTTGTCACAGCTATGTTATGTAATGCAACCACAAAAATCAATAAAAAATACAGTGGGGAAAAAAGGGACAAGCTAGTCTTTATAAATAACTCTAGCCCACAAACAAGTCCAGGTTAAATAAAGTACAAAAAATAATTACTAACTGAATCAAATCCTGCAGATTAAAATATGCATTCAGTCTGGTATCAAAGGCTGATGATAAGAAATGTTTTATTTAATATATTAGAAAACTAAAGTGAAAACAATTTCCCAACTGCAGAACATAGCACACATGTGTCTCAAAAGCTTTTTGTTGAGGTCCCTTAAGGCTAACAGTTTTCATTGGTTCTATAACAATATTTGAGAGTGTTATGTAATTAATAATTCAGAGCTGTTTTGAGAATGTTTATATTTTTGTACAGTATTTCATACCAAGCACTCTAATAAATGGTTGTTTTGTATGGATAGTATGTCATAATTTAAAATGTTTTCTTCCATCCATGACATGGAAGTTTGAATGATGATGAAAACTGCAATACTCCACAAATACCATAAAACAAAGCAACACCTGTCATTCATAGCTGTGATCATGCCTCCCACATCTAATGGTAAGCCATTTAATGCTGATCTTCCACCAATGCAATGCATTTTGCCTTTCAGACACTAACAGCTTTTAGTGCAGTCCCGGACGGCCTTTCAGTCTGTGTGCAGTGTACATTTGTTACTCAGTGTAGCAGGTGCTATGCACACATGTAAAAAAGATCAAATACAGACAGAATCAAAATTATTTACAATATTATTATTGTATTATATATCTAAAATGTACAGAGTCAATAAAGTGGCTATAATGAACAGGTACTAAGGCAGTCCATCTGTGGATGAAAGTGACTGACCCCAGATGCTGTCTGATCACAGTTAGTTATTGACTTATCAGAGTATATTCCAAACCCATTCCAGTCAACCTTTCCTTGCTTTCAAGTCACCAACCACCACTGTAAATGTTCATCATTCCCACTGCTGCAGTAGCCTTTAGGCTACGTGGGTTGTTTTCTGTCCATGAAACAACAACTGGACAGCTTCAAAAAGCTCTGGCTCCCTCTCACACATTCACTATGACTACTGAGTGCACAGCCCTGAGGAAGAAAAAGTCAGTAATTAGAGTGGAAAACCTTCAGTACTTTTTTGATGCCTCATGAAGAAGTAACTCAGAGGCTCTGCAGGACAGTAGTCAGCCTTTCAGTACCTTTCTTCTGACAGATAAGTTCCCACTGGGGATCCATTCCAGAAAAAAAAAAAAAATATATATATATATATATATATATATATATATATATATATATATATATATATATATATATATATCAGTTCTGGTCTTTTAAGAAACCCAGTATTTCTTAAATACTGTCTGTTTTCTCTCTGGAACTGCTATTTTTAGCCTCAGCTAGTGTTGGGAGCTTATGTGGTGTAGAAATGTACTATTTATGCAAAGTTTTGCATTTTCATTACAGTTTAAGTTTGGGGTAGTGTTTTATATAAGCAGAACAAGACATAACATTCAGTGTTTATGCTGTGACAACTTACCTGCCATTTATTCAATCAGTCTAAACTTTAATTCTGCAGAGGTTTGGGCAGAGTTTTAGTGTATGTTTTGTGCATTTACACGGCATGTAGCGACAACGTACCTGCCATTTTTTTCTGTCAAACATGTTTTATTTTTAAAGGGTTCTGACAGGATTGTAGTGCATGCTTTGCAAACTTATGTGGTATATATTGTGTTCATGCTGTGACAACTTTCCTGCCATTTTTTTTGTCGGGCTAATTTTACTTATAAAGGATTCTGACAGGTTTTTAGTATACTGCTTGTACATTTACAGGTCATATAGAATGAGTGTTCATCCAGTGTCAACTTATCCACCATTTATTCTGTCAGACTATTTTTACTTTAAATGGGATCTGACATGATTTTAATATACTGTTTGGTCATATATAGGGTATGTACTGCTTGTGTTCATGTAGTGACAACTTACCTTTGATTTATTCTATCAGACTAATTTTACTAATAAGGGATTCTGACAGGATTTTAGTGCACTGCTTGTGCATTTACAGAGTATGCATTGCAAGTGTTCAAATGGTGACAACCTACCTGCCATTTATACCTGTCATTTATTTGTCAGACTAATTTTTTTTTCTTTTAAAAGGAGTTTCTGACAGGAATTTAGTGTACTGTTTGCACATTATGGTGCTTTGGGGACTTTAGCTTTAAGAATAACATTATGGTCCTTTGGGGACTTTAGCTTTAAGAATACATGTAAGAGATTTGCATGTGTAGACACTGGAAAATTGACCTTTCAACCGATTCTTTCCAGTGATCCTAACTGCATCTGACACATCCTCCTCAGGGACAGCATGGATACTTACTCAGCTCCTGCTGGTTTGGTTTCCACAGTTCCTAGAAAGAAAAAATAACTTAACTGAGAACCCTTGTTGACTATGCAGGCTCAGTATGTACCTCATTTGATAGTGGGAGAACCTGCAATGACCATTTGTTGTTCCTCAGACCACTCACTTACCTCTACAGCTTCCTTTGACATATTCCTTTTGGCCACCATGAAATGGGAGTTAGCCACTTACTCTTTGGTTGTTTCCAATATCTGAGTCTGGTCATGGAAGAACCATCCTTACTGAGATAAGGAGTTTCTGTAGGGGATGCTACTGGATGCATCCGGGGGGAAGTGTCCTCTGGTATGGGTATGAATACCTCTTACAGTTAGTCATAGAAGTTAAATTTATTCACATAAAGATATGGTATTTGAAAGAAAAGATGATTTTCTTACCTTAAGCTATGATACAGTTACAGACAATCAATCCTGGTATATAACTTTCTGTACCTGGTAGGTCAGTAAAATTTTTCTGAAAAATAAATATTCAGATGAACCTGACACAGACAGAGACAGGGCTTCCTACAGATACTCAAACCCAGTTCTCAGAAATTGGTCCTGACCACCTCCTTATGAAGTGATGTCTTTCTCAACTTTTGACTTTGAATATATTTATATATATATATATATATATATATATATATATATATATATATACACACACACACACACACACACACACACACACACACACACACACACACACACACACACACACACACACACACACACAGTTTTTTCTATGTAATTAGTCTAAACTACTCTGCTGTTGCTTACATTTCTGTAATTTTGGTTTGCGAAATGTTTTGTATTTCACCCAGGCTGAGACTGAAATTGGTCAATACTGATCAGTGCACCATTCTGTAAACAAATATAAATAAAAATAGAAAATAAATTTCTCCTCTAGTTCCAGCCTTGGAGGAGGTATATTATGATGCCTGTAACAACTCTGATTTACAATCTACAATCCCCATAAAACCAGATAGGTAACCAGCTACTTTTACTTCACAAACTTTATCTATGGATACGGAGGGGAAGGTTTAGAGACAGAGTTTGCATTAGAATGTTCTATTCTTCCAGTTAGATATATAAAATTCTTACTTTGAGTCCCATGTGTTTTATATAATTGTGCAAAGATCATGCCTAGGGACCCTGCTTCTGCTTCTCTTTAAAGAGGTATACCTGGGTATGATATCAAAAGTTTTATTTGGCTTTATTCATTTCCCTTTGACAACAGATGGTCTCAGACTCATGGGGGCTAAAGGTGGTTCAAGATGGATACAGTGGCAGTAGATACAAAACCCTCCTTTCAGGGGAGTTACTCCCCACCCTCTGAACCAAACATAATTTTTCCTCATTTTTTTTTAAATTTGCTTCTGTAATTGTCATAGAAATAGTGCCATTTTTCAAGGGGCAAAATGCTTCTATTCCAGAATTGTTCTCACACCAGAAGAGACTTCTTAGAGACCCATTTTCTTTTTTAAATCTTCCTTCCTATTTAAATATGACAAAGTTACAATATTCAAGATATTCTCCCTTCAAAATCTTTTACCATTTACTTCCAAGGAAAGCTTTATGATAACATGGTCCTAAAAGATCTCTGAACTTCTGTGCCTGTGTCTCATGATCAGTTCTCTGAATCAAGTCTGTTTACAAGGCTCTTGTTGCAGTCATCACTTATAGCAAACTAGCACTCTTTTTTTCAGTATCAGGATGTCTTACTTATCTTTGCAGAGCCTTCACCCAGATATCAAGAGTCCTCAATATGGGTTTCAATTCTCCTGTTCAATCTGTGATCCCAGATAAACAACCAAATTGTTTTACTAAGATGTCTTACAGACACTTCACAACAAAAATGTTTGACACTTGAAAAGGTGGAGTTTTAGCTGGTAGCCTTCCTGAGCATCTTAATTTAGTCTAGAACTTTAGAGAGTTTCTTAGGACTCTGAAGTTCATGGCACCCATAATTCTCATAATTCTTCTTGCCACGTTGTGCTTGAAAATATTTTATGGTGTCTAAAAAACACATAGAACCAACAAATGCATGCTTTACATTTTCCGATTTTTGTTTTTTAATGTTTTTGTTAAATGAATGTATGTTTAAATGTATGTTTTGTGACCAACACTAACTTTGTGACTGTAAACTAAATTTACCTAATTGTACAAATAAATGAACTGAACTATCATGGCCTTTTCATAATGGAACTGCACTAATGTATACTACAGATATAAGCAGTTACATGTCTCTTTTTTTCTCCTCAACATCCAAGTCCATCTATATCTACCAATACCTCAAAGTTTCCTCGATGGACAATTTATATGAGGATAAAGGTATTAGACCTGTGACATTTTACAAAAATCATATAATTTTCAAGCAGTTGTATTATACCACAGTGTTGTGGTAAACCATCAAGTTAATGGACATAAGGCTCTGCCCTCTATATAGGCTGGCTATGATCACCTGAAAATTAGATCTTCACTTTCCTTAATCCTCCATGTGCATTTTTATCTGTCAAAGCAAGACATAGTGGCAGAGAAACTGAGCAATACGAGGACAGACCCTCACAAATGCAGTTCAAATGACAGAGTCTTCAGGTATTGATCCAGCTCCAGGGAACACCTCAAAGAGATTTGTTGGCCTTCTTTCAAAACAAACATTAAATATCTTTTGCATTCAACCCTTTTCACTAATATCCAGGGGAATTCGGAATACTCAGAAGGACTTGCCCATTGCTTGGCCAGTATAAATAAACTTCAAAAAGATCTTGTTTGCACTGTACATCACATTTATGCTCCTTGTACAAAACATAGGGCATAAAAGAGGCATACAGATGCAACTACCCAGAACTTTTTTTGACGCCAGTTCAAACGCTGTTGTTGCCAGTTGATATGAGCTGGTTTGTTGCTGTACTGAATATTTAACAACATCAGATAAGTGCCCCATTGGGGTTATTTTATTTTTATTTTTAATTTTACTTTCTTGTATATTTTATCACTGCCTAGAGTTTATCTTATCCAAGAGGAGAAAATGTCAGTGTTGGTGGCAGATTCCCCATAAGGATCATCATTCCCCATAAGGATCATCATGAGCAGTGTCTTTTTTGTTTAGGCCCTTCCCATGATGAAACCTATTGTAGTATCTATAAGGCATTTGTGCCTAAGACACTCAGAAGCCATTTGTCTTCCCTGGCCATTTATCTTGAAAACCAGCAGCTTAGACACTTAGCCCAGGTACCATAGCAGAATCCTTTAACTCCAAGATACTCCCGCTAGGTAAGAAGAAGGCCAAGAGGTCTTGGCCAGATTCTTTAGCTGTCCAGCCTCCACCGGCTGTCCCTCTAGAAGCAGGTTATATCTCTGTAGGTCATTTGGTGTTTATGTTGGATTCCTGTACCGTGATCCTGCTAGAGGCCGGCATGAATCCATCTTTTTGCATGTCCTCTGAGGCTTTGCAGGTGCCTGCTCTGGATGTCAAGGGGGAATTGTGGTCGATTATCTCAGAAGGTCCTAGAGGGATTCTGCAGATATTGGTCAGGGAGGAAGTTCAGGGTTCTCTTCTCAAATGTCACCAAGAGTTGGAACCTCTGGTATTTGTTAGGGCTGATGTCCCTTCAAAGAAAAGACAAAAACTGAAGAATGTTTCCATCTGTCCTATGGATCCTCAAAGGGAATGGCAGGAGTTTACTCACTGCCTGTTCTCTGTCTTAACCGCCCTAAAGCCTCCTCACGGGGTTTCAGTACCTGCTCCTCCTTGGACCTCTACCCCTTCTCAATGGTTTAGGAAACCATATTCCTCAGAGGAGGATTTCATCTGGTGAGGGGGTCTCCATCCTATTCTTCAATTATGCCTTTGCCTTTGGCTTATGGTTCTGATGAACAGGAGTCTGTTAACCTTGAGTCTTTTTCGAGGAATTGTCCTTTGGGGGCACAAATGATAGGATGATGGAATTCTTTAAGTGGGATTCTTCTCAAGTGTTGGATATTCAGAGAAGATATTATGAGTTGCTTCAGGTGGATACTCCTAAACCATCTGCAGTTCCTCCTGTGTTGCCTGCCTTGTTAGATACTTTCATTGCTGCTTCCAAGTCTCCTGATTCTCAGCCTCTTTCTCCTAAGAAACCTGGTAGGTTCTATAAGGTTCCTGAAGATTGTCTATTTTTATTTAAATGTCTTTCTGCTGATCCTACTGTGATGTCAGTCTCTTCTGACAAACCTTCTAAACTTTTGCTGTCTTCTGGACTTTTGCCTTCTAATAAGGATAGCAGGGCAATGGAGAGGATTGGAAAGAAAGTTTACTCTGCTTCTACTTTGGCCTTTAGGGCTATTACTTACCAGACCCACATGACCAGGTATGCTCTGGCCTTGACTGCTCAGGCTTGTCAGGTTATCTCTGCCTTCTCTGATTCTGATGGCAAATCCTATGCTTATCTTTTTTTTATTATCTGCTTCTTGAGTGGCTCACCACTCTGTTAAAATGTAGCTATGATGCTGCTGATGCCTCTTCTAGGCTTTTTGGTCTATCATGAGGTGTTATTCTTGGCTTCATCTCCAGCCTCTTCCTGAGGATATTAAGGCCAAGTTGTTGGATGCTCCTTTGAATAATATTCATCTTTTTGGTACTGCTGCTGCTGACATGTTTAAGTCTTTTTGATAGAAAGGCAAAGCCTTGCAAGACCTTAAAAATATTTTTGTCTCTCTTATCCCTAAGTTGCAGAGGATTTATTCTTTTAGGTCTTCTTTTGTTTGCAAGCAACTCCACCAGGCCTCTGTGGAAGGGGGGCCCCACTGCTAAGGCTTCACAGATTTGTGTGGCATAGAAGCCTCCTTTATCTGATAAACCTGCTTGTCTTTGACAATTCACCCCCCTCTTGCCTTTAGACCAGGTTCCTTTATCTCTTTGGCTGTCCCTTGTCTTCCAAACTGGTGCCTCATCACTCAGACTCTTGGGTTCTTTCTATTATCCATTAGGGTTACTTCATAATATGGAAATCTCTCCCTCCTTTTTATGGCATTCCTCAACCTCCTCTAGACCAACTTCCTCATTTCCTGTAGGTTCTATCATCCCTGTTGAACCAAGGGACCATTGAACCTTTCCCCCCTTCCCAAGTGGAATGAGGTTTTTATTCCCTGATGTTCCTGGTTCCTTGAAAGAAGTGCACCTGGAAACCTATTTTGGATCTCTCTTGACTCAACACCTTTCTCAAGATCCTGTCTTTTTGGATGTTTACTCTTCAAACACTGTTTACTCTTTTATTACTCTAGTCTTTTCTGGTGTCTTTGGATCTGGAGGATGCTTACCTTCATATCCCTATTCACCATCTCTTCAGGAAGTTTTTACATTTCTCTATGTCTTCCTCTCATTTTTCAGTTCTATGCTTTGCCATTTGGCCTCTCAACTGCAGTAAGAAAATTCACAAAATGCCTAGCTCCTGTGATTGTCTTCTACAGGCTCTAATGCATTCATATTTTCCCTTATCTAGACAACCTGTTGCTTCAGGCGCCTTCTCCCAGTTGATTGTTGCAGGATCTGCAGTTCACCATCTCTCTTCTTCAAAGTCTGGGGTTTACTATCAACTTCCAAAAGCCTGTCCTGACTCTGCCTCAGGTTCATGTTAATCTGGGTTGCAGGATTCAGATGGTGCCAATATCGGCCTCTCTTCTACCTCCAAAGGTATTGTCATTGACAGCCTTCTTTCAGTATCTTCTTCCCCCTGGCTGCCGTGCCAGACAGGGAGTTTCTTCAGGCCCTGGGATTCACTGTCTCTTCCATTCCAGTGTTTCCTCTTACCAGACTGCATATGTGGAAACTTCAATGGTACCTCATGTCAGTTTGGCTATAGCATCATCACCCTTTGAATTTCAGTGTACCTCTCCTTCCCTGTCTCAAAAGGGAATTTGAGTGGTGGATTTGACAGTTTGCAATCAACCTAGGGCAGCCCTTTCAGCCACCAGTCCCTTCTCAAGAGCTGTTCACTGATGCCTCAGACATGTAGTGGAGGGCATCTCTTGATCACTTGAAAGTTCAGGGTTAATGGCCTCCCCATCAGAATTCAGACCATATCAACATCAAAGAGATGAGGGCTCTGATTCTGGCCCATCAGGCTTTTCACCCTTCACCCCATGTTCTCTCCAGGCACCTTGGAGGTGTTCATTAATAACACTACAGTGATGTGGTATGTCAACAAGCAGGGGGAACGAAAACTTACCTCATCTGCAGGATGGCACTTCAGGCTTTGGAAGTGGCTGTCAGTTATCAGTTAACTCTTCAGGCAGTATACATTCCGTCAGAGCACAGTCTTGTGGCAGACTCTCTGAGCAGGTCCAAAACACAGGTTCACGAATGGATGCTTCACATAGACGTGTTTCTGGACATTGTCCATTGGTGGAGTATTCCTCAGATAGATCATTTTGCCTCACCTCTGAACAGGCAGCTTTCTCTCTTCTGTTCCAGAGTGCTATGACATATGGCCTGGAAGACAGACACCCTATCCTTTCTGTGGAAGGGAAGGTTTCTTTATGCTTTCCCTCCTCTTCCTCTACTTCCAAGAGTCCTACAGAAGATTCAGGTGGACTCCCAACAATGTTTGCTAGTGACTCCTTTTTGGCCAAGACAGCACTGGATCCCCCACTTAATGCATCTGGCCAGAGACAATCATCACAAGTTACCTCATGAGTTGGATCTCCTCACACAGGACAAGGGGTCTCTCTCATCCATCCCCACTTGTCCACTCTGCAACTGACATTGTGGGTGATAGGGTTTTAATCCCTTTCAGGCTACTGTTTTCTAAGGACATGCTCAAGTTATTACAGGAGGCAAGGAAACTCTCAACCAGAGAATCTTATATGTCCAAATGAAAGAGATTTTCAGTCAGGTTCCATGCTCATAACCAGGACCCTTTTTTCAGTGGGGGGTCCCTCTAGTCCTGTCTTATTTGTGTGAGTTGCTCAAGTCTGGCTTGGCCTATTCTTTAGTGAAGACCTATTTGTTAGCCATTTCTGCTTGTCTGCCCTTGAATCCTCCTTTGACTTCTCATTTTGAGGTCAAGCAATTTCTTAAAGGCACCCTGCATATTAGGCCTCTAGGAAAGTCTATTCCTCCTCCTTGAGACCTTAACCTTGGTTTTTAAAAATTGACTCAAGCTCCTTTTGAGGCTATGGATTCTGCTTCTTTGCAACAATGTATCTGGAAGACTGTTTTGTTGCTGGCTGTTACTTCTGCTCAGAGAGTTTCTGAGCTCCAGGCTCCTATGGCCATTCCTCCTTTTATGTTTTTTCACATGGTCCCTTTGTACTAATCATTCTTTTATGCCCAAGGTAGTGAATGAGTTGTGCTTGAATCAGTCAGTACAACTCCCTTCCTTTTCCCTTCTCATCAGTCTGCTACTGAGAGGGTCCTGCATACCTTTGATTTGCATAGACAGTTCAGGTACTATTTGGATAAAACTAGGACTACCTGTAAGTCTGGTTGTCAAAGGAAAAAACTTCAAAGACCAATACACGGAAGGTTCAGTTAAGGCACATTTAATAACTTGCTGCAAGGAGACAAAAACATGCAAATACAAGGATTTGTCTAACTACTAACAGGAAGTATGCTTATTCTTATACTGTTTTACAAGACATGGTCTTCTAAGGCTGACGTAATCAAACACAACTTTTAGCATTGTTCTACAGCAGATGTTACTCAGATTTTCTGCTGACATGACTAGATTTGTGAGAAACTTTTGAGAAAAACAACCTGGCCTTGATGGGCACTAATCCGTTTACAGTCTTCTATTGTACAGTGTTACATTTCAAGGTACTCTTCTAACTCAGATACAAGCAAATGCTGATTGCAGTTCATATTTTCAAGCAGGCTTTGTCCTAATTATCTATAGCTTCTACAGCTGTGTATTTTCTCACAGCACAAGTGGAACTCCTTGTCTAAGTTTCATACAAGTAGTATTGTTCTATTCATTATTTTCCTAACATAAGCAGGAATCATCTGCTTCTCAGTAAATTTCCAAGGCACAAGCAAGATTTTAGCTAACAATACAAGGTCAGAAAGCATCTGCAGTTTGTACAGATTTATGCAGTATGAAATAGAATAAATGTGTTAACCCTTTTAAAGCTCTAAATTACTAATACGCACATTAATAGATATTTTTCTGACACTGGTCAGCTTTTTTTTCCTTTCATGCCAGGTCTTTGGGTTTGGCTGTTTCTAAGCAAACCATCTCCTCCTGGATATCCAAGGCCATTTCCTTTTGTTATTCTTTTCATGGTATATCTCTGTTTCTGTTACAGCTCATTCCACTAGGACTGTTGCTTCTTCTGGTGCTGTCTACAAGGGGTTGGACACCAATTCCATCCTTGAAGTTGCTACTTGGTTTTCTGTGCATACCTTTACTAAGCATTATAAGTTGGATATGGTTTCTAGGGCCAGAGCAAATTTTGCTGAAACCATTTGGTGTGGGTTTGTTGAGGGTTCTTCTCAGCCTTCCACCTCCCATTCTGTTTCTTGAGCTTTTTTTTACTCTTCCTTATGTACTGAATACTGCAACAGTGATATAGAAGGACATAATATACTTGTGTAAAATCTTACCATAAGAGTAGATATCCTTCTCTTCACTGTTGCAGTATTCACTCCCTCGCTCCAACCCCTCTTGTTTATTCTGCAGTTTTTCCTTCTGGATGTGCATGGAGTCCTTTGTGCTATGATGACTGTTCTCTTCTGAGGCAATTCAATTCTGGGTAGTTGCTTCTGTATGTCCCTTGTATGCCCTACTTTCAGTGCAGGGAGCATAAATGTGACATATGGTGCAAACAAGATCTCTTTTAAGCTTATTTATACTGGCTGAGCGATGAGCTGCTCAAGGCAGGACATCCCTTCTGTACCGAATACTGCAACAGTGAAGAGAAGGGCATCTACTATTATGGTAAGATTTACACAACTGTACTTTTTCCCTTTTTATAGAATTGGCAAAGTCCAGTTAGCACAAGTTTTCTCACAATCTGGAACTTCTCACACAAGACGGGGGGAGTTTGGGGCACCACAGTCTTACAAATCTTTAATTATCTGCCTGAATTCTGATACATTTTAAACATCTCTTTTTAGGATGTGCAGCAGATATTACAGGAGAAAAGAAACCTGCTACTAGAAAATCTTATAGTCATATGTGGAAGAATTTTCTAGATGGTGCCTACTAAATAACCAGGGTCCTATCTGGGATTATACCACATGAAGTTCAAATATCTGTTAAGAGTTACTAGCCCCTGGCCTTCATACTACTTTGTCAAGGTTTATTTTGTGAACAGTTCTGTATGTCTGCCCATAAATCCTTAACTTCCCTCATTTTTCTTAATAAAACAATTTCTGATAGGAGTGTCACACCTGAGTTCACCTTTTAAACATGTTGCTCCTTCCTGGGATCTTAATTCTCTGCTGGAAAGGTTAACCACATTTTCATCTGAAGTTGCTTAACAGGCATATTTAAGTTTCATTACATAGATAGCTGTTCTATTACTTTATGCTGACACCTATATTGGAGTTACAAGCACTCTTAGTGTGTTAACCCCATCTTGTCTACATTTGGGATTGGGTATCTGTAAGAACAAATCCTTCACTCATGCCCAAAGTTATTTCAGAGTTTTTTGAAATCAGGCTATCAATTTATCAATATGTTTTATACTAACCCCCAGGACCTTGGAGAAATGATTACTCAAATTATCAGCATGCATTAGCAGCCTGAGTACTATCTTGACAGAGCCAAGTCCTTTAAAAAACCTATCAGCTATTTATTTCTTATGCTGGGACTAAAGAAAGGACAAGCTGAGTCTAGCAGACAATCTCCAATTGCTTATCCTTGGCTGTTACATTTTGTTATACTCCTCATGATATATCAATTCTAGGTTATTGCATCTGGTTACAAGTAAAACTGATAACTGCAGTAATTCCCCTTCAAATATTACTGTTGATGTCTTTACCTGGTAGAGTGACTGTGAAGATTGGGACTCACCCTAACATGGCTCCCCTTCCCCACAAATGGTGGGACCACAATGGAAAGTTATATGTGTTAGGGAGGCCAGGGTATATGTTGGAGGAGGTGGTGAGCACTCGCAGGGCATACTTAAATCCTTTGGGAAATGGGAACCAATTCAAACCACTGGTAGGTGAGTTCTAATCTTCTGAATCACTAGACTGGACATGTTTATTTCCATCTTAAAACAATACTGCTGACCAACTACTTCATAACTCATCTATTTTACATTAATAATTAGAATATTGAGCTGTTTCAGTCTGTATTCATATCCAACATATGGACATGCCTCTCAGCCTCAGAGCAGTAAAATCATAGCACTGGCCTTTAAAAATCATACCATAGGGTCAGAAAGAGGAGCACTTTCTTACTTTTCACAATATAAAGTATTTATAGACTATAGTCTAGGGTGACATACAAGAGTGGAGGAAGATGCACACAGGTGGATTATATCTTATGTAGGAAGGCCAGTTTGAAGAAGATTGGAGACTGTAAAGTGGTGACCGGAGAAAGTGCCGTTAGGCAGCATAGGATAGTGGTTTGTAGGATGATGTTGGTTATCAAGAAGAGGAGGAGGAGTGTGAGGGCAGCACCAAGGATCAAGTGGTGGAAATTGAAAAAGGGTAATTGTGAGGTGGAGTTTAGGGATGAGTTAAGGCAGGCACTGGGTGGCAGTGAAGAGTTACCAAATAGCTGGGTAACTACAGCAGAGCTAGTAAGGGAGACGGCTAGAAAGGTGCTTGGTATCACATCTGGACAGAGGAAGGACAACAAGGAGACATGGTGGTGGAATGAGGAAGTACAGGAGAGTATACAGAGAAACAGGTTGGCAAAGAAGAAGTGGGATTGTCAGAGAGATGAAGAAAGTAGACAGGAGTATAAGGAGATGAGGTGCATGACAAAGAGAGAGGTGGCGAAGGCTAAGGATAAGGCATATGAAGAGTTGTATGAAAGGTTGGACACTAAGGAGGGAGAAAAGGACCTGTACCGATTGGCTAGACAGAGGGACCAAGCTAGGAAAGATGTGCAGCAGGTAAAGGTGATACAGGATAATGAGGGAAACATACTCACAAGCGAGGAGAGTGTGTTGAGGAGATGGAAAGAGCACTTTGAGGGGTTGATGAATGAAGAGAATGAGAGGGAGAGAAGGTTGGATGATGTAGGGATAGTGAATCATGAAGTACAATGGATTAGCAAGGAGGAAGTAAGGATAGCTATGAAGAGAATGAAGAATGGAAAGGCTGTTGGCCCAGATGACATACCTGTGGAAGCATGGAGGTGTTTAGGTGAAATGGCAGTGGAGTTTTTAACCAGATTGTTTAATGAAATCTTGGAAAGTGAGAGGATGCCTGAGGAATGGAGAAAAAGTGTTTTGGTACCGATTTTTAAGAATAAGGGTGATGTGCAGAGCTGTAGTAACTACAGAGGGATAAAATTGATCAGTCACGGCATGAAGTTATGGGAAAGAGTAGTGGAAGCAAGGTTAAGAAGGGACATGATGATTAGTGATCAGCAGTATGGTTTCATGCCAGGAAAGAGCACTATAGATGCGATCTTTGCTCTGAGAGTGTTGATGGAGAAGTACAGAGAATGTCAGAAGGAGTTGCATTGTGTTTTTGTAGACTTAGAGAAAGCATATGACAGGGTGCCTAGAGAGGAGTTGTGGTATTGTATGAGGAAGTCAGGGGTGTCAGAAAAGTATGTAAGAGTGGTACAGGATATGTACGAGGGTAGTGTGACAGAGGTGAGGTCTGCGGTGGGAGTGACGGATGTGTTTAAGGTGGAGGTGGGATTACATCAAGGATGAGCTCTGAGCCCTTTCTTATTTGCAATGGTGATGGACAGGTTGACAGACGAGATCAGACAGGAGTCCCTGTGGACTATGATGTTTGCAGATGACATTGTGATCTGTAGTGAGAGTAGGGAACAGGTGGAGGAGACCCTGGAGAGATGGAGATATGCTCTAGAGAGAACAGGAATGAAGGTCAGCAGGACTAAGACAGAATATATGTGTGTGAATGAGAGGGAGGATAGAGGAATGGTGAGGATGCAAGGAGTAGAGGTGGCGAAGGTGGATGAGTTTAAATACTTGGGGTCAATAGTTCAGAGTAACGGTGAGTGTGGAAGAGAGGTGAAGAGGAGAGTGAAGGCAGGATGGAGTGGATGGAGAAGAGTGTCAGGAGTGATTTGTGACAGACGAGTACCTGTAAGAGTGAAAGGGAAGGTCTACAAGAGGGTAGTGAGACCAGCTATGTTATATGGGTTGGAGCCAGTGGCATTGACAAAAAGGCAGGAGCTTGAGCTGGATGTGGTAGAATTAAAGATGTTAAGATTTGCACTGGGTGTGACGAGGGTGGACAGGTTTAGGAATAAGTATATTAGAAGGTCAGCCCAGGTTGGAAGGTTTGGAGACAAAGCCAGAGAGGCACGATTACGTTGGTCTGGACATGTGTTGAGGAGGGATGCTGAGTATATTGGGAAAAAGATGCTAAGGATGAAGCTACCAGGTAACAGGAAAAGAGGAAGGCCTAAGATAAGGTTTATGGATGTGGTGAGAGAGGACATGCAGGTGGTTGGTGTGACAGAGAAAGATGCAGAGGACAGGAAGAAATGGAAACAGGTGATCTGCTGTGGCGACCCCTAACGGGAACAGCCGAAAGAAGATGATGATGATTCTATAGAGTTAGTGGTGGTGAATCTTTGTATGGGTTGGTTTATTTATTTAATAATGACCACGGTCATGGACATGTCCGACTGGATCTATTTTCATATTTAGAAATACCAAATAATCGAACTGCACTTGATCGAGACCAAAAACCCTAATGCATAAAACACTGAAATTTCTAAATACTGAACTTCAGAATATCGAAAATGGAAAGGCAGACTCAACACATCCCCATGACCCAAAACAATTTTGTTTTTAAGTTTTTGCATGGGGGCTGCCCCCATGGGAGGCTGTTCCTCCCACACCCACTGCAAATTAAATATTCTAACCCCGAGATTGCACTACATTGAGGAAACCGGCTGGTAGACGTACTCTGCAACACTTTTCAAATTCCGAATGACAAAATAATGCTTAAATAAATAATAGTAACATTAACTAAATACATAATAGTACTAATGTACCCTTCTATAAAATCACTGCCTTACTTTTTTGTATAACGTTGTTGTATTCCACTTTTAGGTAGTTCCACCACCGTTAAATTCAACAGCCACCATTTTCCTTATGTACAAAGTAAAAATCTTTAAAGGGATAGTACACTACTTAAACAGGTAGGCATAAGAACACATCAGAGCATTCAACAATGTGTAAAAGTTTAAACTTTAAACTTTCAGGAATTTGCAAATTCAGGTTTTTGGTCTCGATCAAGTGCAATTCAATTATTTGGTCATTCAAAATACGAAAGTAGATCTGTCTGACTTTGAAGAGCATCATAAATCTAAGAGAAGCAAGGATAAATCTGAGAGCCTAAATTATAGCAGATGAGCGGTATGCATACCACTGAGAAGGTATACCAGTGGATGCTGCAGTATGCCTTCCAGAATTCCTATTATAGCTCTCAACTGAACCAGAGATAAAGCCAGAAATAATCAGGGACTCCTAAAATGTTAGCACTATTAACTTGACACATTGACAGAAAAAGAGAATAAGATGTTTTCTGAAGTAAAATAAGTGTATAACTCTAATTATTGTCATTATTTATTAAGCAACAAATATAGCTCCAGGTTAAACAGGATGATGCCCTAGAGTTCATCCATGTCCAGATCTCCATAAACAAGGCTCAATACCATGTTCTGGCCAGCTACGGGTCACTCTCTATGAGCAACAAAGCTCACAACTTATATCTGGACTTAACAGAGGCACTCACTATCCAACTAAACACCCTATTCATTGGATACTTTAACAACCCCTCTACAGACTGTGAAACGTACACTGCCTCTAACTCACAGATACAATGTTTCCTGGACTTTGTCAGCACAGACACCCTGGACAAGACAGTGTGCACTCCAGCCAGGGTCTCATACATACTAGACCTGGTAGTCACCAACATGGGAGAGCTTTACACCCCTCCCCCATGTCACATCCACATTGGTGAGGTAGGATTTCTAAGCAGTATCCCTCAAAATAGAAATCAACCTGGAAAACCCAACTAAACCAGTAACAATTAAGAACTATTCTAAAGCTAACTACATCTTGTTAAGTGACATTTTTTAAACAAGAAACATCTTTATTAAATGATCACATATGACGCAGACAAGCTTACATTTATATAAATAAAATCAAACCATCCTGACACAATTCTAGTTGCAAGCATTACACATTACAAACTATGGTGACAAAATTGTAGTTACAAACATTATACATCACTTATAATCTATCCAGTCATTGTTAGTCAAACATTACTTGGCTCACTCAAATCGTGCCTTCTTTTAAACCTTGTTCTTCCTCTGCATGTATTGTTCCAACAATTCCCATTTTGTTAAGTGACAGTTTGTCAAAATTCAAGGCTTCCCCAAACCCTAAGAACACTGCTGCCAATGTGGAATTGTTCACAGAAACTCTGTAAAACGTGTAATGGCTGCATTGGGGCTGCCATACCTATGAGAAGCAAACCCAGATCTAACACCAAAAGTAAACCCCACTGTTGGATTCCTAACCTTAACAGGGTTTATAACAAAAACAAGAATCATGGCCAAAATCAGAAAGAGCAACTCTCACAGAGACAAGAGCCCTCTGATTCAACTAAACAAGAAACTAAGAGGTCTATTAATGTCTAACAAGGCTAATTATGAGGTCACAATAGCCTCTCAGGCTAAGGACAATCACAAACCTTCTTTAGCTATGTCAGGACCCTTAAAGGTAGCACACAACAGTATGTAGAACTGGTGGTAAATGGCACAACCTTCACTGGCAGAGTAACATAGCAAATGTTCTAATTGATAAATTTATTTCTAACTTCACCTTCCCCCCACTTCTCCTACTAGCCCCTGTGAAACACCTTCTGGCATATCCCTACCAACTATCAACAGAGAGCAGGTCCTGGCAGCACTCTATAAGGCGAAAAACAGTGCTTCATTGGGTGCCAGCAGTATCCCCGGTTGCCTCCTAAATAACCTCAAATATGACCTAGCAGGACCATACCTCTCAACTGTCCCTGATTTAGACTCAAATTTTAGGATTGTCCCTCTTTATCCCTCTTAAAACTGGTGACTGCTGAAGAAAAGATGGTGAATTGCACTTAATAAATAATGGTAATTTTGAGTTATAGACTTCTTTTACTTCAGATAATCTATATTATTTCACATTCTCTTACTCTGCAAATGTTTCAAGTAAATCTTGAAAATATTTTAAAGCTGTCCCCGATTGTCCCTGAATATTTGAGGAATTGTCCCTGATTCTGTTGAGATTTGTCCCTAATTGCTTGAGAGCTATGAGCAGGACCATTAGAGGCACTGTTCAGCTACTGCCTCAAAACAGGTTACATACTGAGAGAATGGAGATCTCCAATGGTCATTCCTCTCCACAAGGGTGGATCATCAACCAACCCCAAGAACTTCAAACCCACCAGTCTGGCAAGTCTACTATGCAAAGCCATGCAACAAATTATCATGGAAATGAACAACAAAGACATTGGCAACCTATGGACACTGGAACCATCCCAGACTGGCTTTGTTAAGAGAAGGTCTTGCCCACTCAACCTGGTAGACTTCTTTGAGAGGGTCACCAAGGCTATGGATAAGGGGAAAATAGTGGACACTGCCTACTTCGACCTGGCCAAGGCATTTAATACAATACCCCACTCAGGTATTGTTGAAAAACTTTCAGAACTAGACATAAATCCCTACATAACTCACAGGATTGCTGGCTGGCTCACAAACTGGACCTATGAAGTCAGGATTGGTGAGACCACTTCTACCAGACCAGTCACGAGTGAAGTACCCCAGGGTTCTGTGTTGGGCCTGCTCATGTTTGGCATCTACTTCCCAGAAGTCATGGCTAATGTCAAAGGTCTCTGGCTCACCAAGTTTGCACATTACTGTAAATTGGGAGCTATCACAGATCCCACCCCCGGCAAAAACATCCTACAAGAGGGTCTGACATAAACAAATGATCAATGCCAGAGCCAAGGATTAAAACTAAATGCAAAGAAATGCATTACAGTGTCCTTTGGGAAGTCACCCACTTAAGCTGATTACTCGATTGATAAAACACCCCTTACAGCTTACCCGATAGTTAGGGACTTGGGAACATATGTTGATAGTAACATGCCTTTGACTAATATGCAACCGAGAGTAAGAAAATCATTCTGCGTTGCCCAACTCATAAGCAAGGGTATGACATTCAGGTCCAGGGAAGTTATAGTACCACTTTATTCAGCCCTTATCAGACCCATCATCAAATACAGTGTACCCTTTGGCATCTACTTAACCAGGCACCTGCAACAGCTGGAATGCCCTCAAAAGTTTCTCACCAGGAGAATTTGAGGTATGAATACCATGTCATACACAGATCGCTATAAGGCCCTCTTTACTCAGTCTCCTACAGGTTACTAAAGGATGATTTTGCCTGGCATATGATATAAAACATCATCAGATCCAGTGCTGATGGACCTCTTGCACATCTGCAAAATAAACCGCATCAGGAACATTAAATCCAAGGACATGAACATGCTTGCAATGTAAGTAAAACAAGCTGGACAGACTGATATGTGTCTTAAAGGATCCCCGCATTATGGAACAGACTCCCCATCCAGGTGAAGCTGAGTTCATCCCTGTGCCATTCTCAAGCCAAATCTTGCCCATGGGGGTATGACCCCCATGCCTCTGAAGAACAGAGGCAAATAAATAGTAAGTTAACTAATCCCAAACCAACTTACCCCCCCCCCCAGCTGGACAGATTGATATGTGTCTTAGAGGATCCCCGCATTATGGAACAGACTCCCCATCCAGGTGAAGCTGAGTTCATCCCTGTGCCATTCTCAAGCCAAACCTTGCCCATGGGGGTATGACCCCCATGCCTCTGAAGAACAGAGGCAAATAAATAGTAAGTTAACTAATCCCAAACTAATTTACCCCCCCCCCCCCGCCTTACTAACATGCCCCCAGCATATAGAATTCCAATGTACTGAGGGACAAAACCGGGGTTGTACCGCTAGGCTTATAAAGACCTTGGTGGTCCTTAGCCTAGCACAAACCAACGAACATATGACAGTCATCCACCACCTTTTCTCTAAAACCCACCAGTTTTAGGAGGAATTAAGAGGAACAGAGCTAAAATATGAGTCAAAATCAAGAACGATTTTTGGGGTATGATATCTAAATACATATCAATATAGCTAGATACGGAAAATGCACTCCCCATCCACACAAACACCTACTACAGTAAACTTAGTGCCTCAAATTATTAGTCAGTCACCGCCTACCGGTCCACCTGCCGGCGTGCTGGTAGTTTTGTTTTCCTTATAAACTCAAACCAAAAGTGAAACAAGTCGTATCCAAAGCTGGTAGCTGCTTTTGATCTGCAGACGTAGGGGATCCGAACAAGCAGGTGAGTGAGAGCAGTCGGTGTTGGGGGATCGCAGTTTTAAAAAGTGTAACTTGATGGACCACCGTTTCCAAAATATAGTGGCTGATATTTTGTCCGGGCAGAGATACACTTCCTGTTGGAAATTTGTTTATATGTTTGACTAGTATGTGGAGGAGGGCCGCAGAACTCTGTCTTTAGAGGAGTGTTAGTGTCAGTAATCACATAATCTGGTTCATTTCAAGTTCAACTCTTGTTTATACTTGGGGAAAATCAATTACTGCAGTGTTGGCGAACACATAATTCAGTGTAATGGATACAGTGAATCTGTATGACTGAATGCAGCATGGTGTTTGGTATAAATCAGATAATTTCTCGGAAGCGCATTGTTGTGTATTTTTTTTTTTGTCGTGTGTGTTTGTGTTAACGTTGAGCTTTCCTTGCAAACTGCAATATCAGCCTTCCTGCTTTCCACGTCTTCACATTATAGCTCTGCGTTGTTGCTGATAATCTACCCAAGCAGTCTTGGTTTCGATTTCCCGTAATACAGTGTGTGCAACTCACAAGGGCATTAGGTTGAAATAGCTAGCCAGCATTACCGTATTTACAATCACAGAGAAGTACACTTGCTACTTTTAAAGCTATTTCCCAACAATTGCTTATTTATTAATTTTACAATAATGCAGATTGAAAACTGGAAAAAAAACATACAAGTCCTATATTAAAAAGTCTGTTAATGTTTGCGTTTAAAATGTCAGTAAGTTTGACCCTTGAAGCACAGTAGCATCACTTATTGGTGACAACTGAAGCCCCTAAGTATATATATCCCCTGTACAGCGCCAACCGTACTAGTGTCATATGTTGGTGATAGTCGAAAATAGTAACAGCTGATGTCCTTACATTCAAAGTGCAGTACAAAGCCATATTCCTAGCCTTCAGGATTCCCTGCCATGGAAGACCGTGGTCCAGCTAGTATACCAAAGACTTCCTATTGCATTTAAAAGGCATGCCTGAATATTACTCAAACACTCCTTGTATACCGTAGGGCATAAAGGTGGCGTTCTGGCTTACCGTAAGCAGAACTGATTGCCCCAGTAGGAACACCAGTCCAAGGAACCCAAGAGTGAACCTTTAGATCCAGGAAGGAAAGGATTAGAGGTAAGGAGGGAGGGAGCGAATACTGCAGCGGTGAAGGCAAGGACATCTACCGTTATGGTAAGATTTTATACACCTGTACTATGTCCTTACCTTCACTGCTGCAGTATTCATAACTTTTGGGAGACCGCAACAGCACAAGAGGAAACTTGGGAGGGGGAAGGAGAAGAAGAGTCCCTTAAGAAGCCATGGAGAATGGCAGTAGCAAAACCAGCCGTAGCTCTAGAGATACCATCCAACTTCTAGTGTTTAGTAAAGGTAAGCACAGAAGACCAGGTAGCTGCTTTAAGAATAGAATTGGTACCTAAACCCTTCAAAAAAACTTGAAAAAAGCAGCAGAAGAAACCACCACTCTAGTAGAATGAGCCTTGACTGAAGAAGGAAGACTCTTGCCATGAAACATGTAACAAAAGGAAATTGCCTTAGAAATTCAAGAAGAAATAGTTTGCTTGGATACAGCTAAACCAAGATCTAGGATGAAAAGAAACAAACAACTGATCAGATTTACGAATCACCTTAGTCTAATCCAAATAAATATGTAAGGAAGTTATAGTCCCACTGTACTTGGCCCTCATCAGACCAATAATAGAGTACAGTGCACCTTTTGGCATATACTTCACTAGGCACTTGCAACAGCTGGAGTGGCCTCAGAGGTTGCTTACAAAAAAATGCAGGGTATAAACAACATGTCCTATACAGATCGACTTAAGGCTGTATTCATTTACTCTGTCTCCTGTTGACTATTAAGGGGTGATCCATGCCTAACTGACAAGGCACTCTGAAATCCAGCACCGATGGAACTGCTACACATTTGCAAGAAAAACTACACGAGGTCCACTCAGTCAAAGGATCTAAACCTGGTCTGTGACATGAACAAAACATGCTGGAGAGACAAATGTGTGTCTCTCAGATTACCCCTTCTCTGGAATAGGCTTCCTATTCACAAAAAGCAGAGCCCTTCCATGACCCTCTTCAAACAGTTTGGATCAATGGATGGGGAGTCTTATTTTCTGTCCTGGTGTGGCACCCATGTCCCTTATGTTCAGGAGTAGTCCGTAAAATACTCAAAGGCATAAGCACAAACCTAGGCCATCCTCTAGCCATTGGAGATTGAAAATCTGGTAATAATGGCTAGGCATGTAAGGGCTATTGAGCTGTTGGCCTAGTAATCTCCTATGAACCTATAAGAGAAGAGGTGTTTGTGAGGGAGTAAAATAATATAAAATTGACAGTAAAAAGTAGTTTGATGATAGGGTGGAAAGTGAGCAAAGAGAATAATAGAGAAATGTGAGAAAAATAAGTCTGGGAAAGGCTAGCAGTGGAATAAGGAACTAAAATGGAGGAAGTAAAAAGTTGGAAGTGGTATAAGAAAATTAGATGGAAAAAGTAAGAGAAAAAAGATAATGTGTCTACATGAAGTAGATATCCCTTTATTTATTCTGTGACTGAGTAAGTCTCACTATGATAATGGACTCTATTTTGGGGAGACCTGAGGTGGTATTTATGCTACTGCTAAGGGAAATTTAACCACAACATCTGGGAACTTCCTGTACTTTTCAGTAGGTGCTGTAGGATCTTTTATAGCCACCTGAGCTAGCGCTAACTCAAGCAGTTGGGACATCAGTTTAATGTCTCTTCTGAAGGACAACACACTCAAGAGAGCAGTACCCCCAAATGCTGCATTACAGTGTCATCAGTTCAATTCAGTCAGCTGGTGTGGAAATAGAACTCACAGCCTTGTGGTATTCCAAAAGTGAGTGTATGCTCCCTGTTGTACCACTGACACTGCTGGTTATGTTATCCTGGTAACAAAAAGGCTGTATGGAGAAAATAAAAATAATTAGCACTTAGAAGAAAATGTTAACCCTTTTGAGGATGAGTAGTTACCTATCCTGTTTATTAAAAGTTTTTTTTAATTATAAGACAGATTGAAGTTTCACAAAGAAATTTTCCACTGTATGACTGTGTAACAACAATAGAGACCATCACCATGTGAGTTATTTGTTGAGGTTAAGCTGGCAAGAAAGTTGTTTGATCTAAGAGCACAGGAAAGAGAGTACCAGAACAGGACTGGTGCTAGTGAGGGGCATTTGTTAGAAATGTGTAGTATTTTGTGAGGTTGTTTCAGGTAATCAAAGATTTTAGAAAATTCAAACTAGTTAAGTTGCTGGATTGTTTTGCAGTGATGGGACTGGATGATGAGCTGCTGGCCAATTTAGCAATTTTGTTATAAATTTGTTCTAGTTTAGAGAGTTCAGTACAGTGAAGACTGGTGAGGGTGGATACTCCACACAAGAGCTACGTGTTTTCTGGTAGAGTCAGTAAAGTGGAGATTTTTTGCCCATTTGTTTCACAGTCATGGGAGCCAAGAACTCCTGGGCAGGTGAGTGTGCTGTGGCCCATTTGTTCCTGCTCAAGAAACCCCCATGGGCTCAGCCAGCGGGATTTGGATGGCAAGGAGTGGGCCAGTAAGTACTAGGTAATCAGTCTGCAGACCATTACAAGCTTAGCCAAAAAAAAATTCAGAAGTTCCTCTAGACTCAAGGAGAGATGACAAGATAGGCCAGGGGAGAATTTAAGGCTGCCCATCCATTTATCTAGGTTTACCTTGAAGGTGACAAGGGTACTACTCTGTTTGACATGTACTTAATGTTTGTTCCAGAGGTGAGGAATATGAATCTATCACAGCAATGTGTCTCATTTGTTCCTGAAGATATAATTCCTTTAACCAGGTATTTGAGGTACCATTTGTTTGGGAAGGAATAGATGGTCAAAGAGAGTTGGATCTTTCATGGCTCAAAAGGTTAGAGGCACATCTGTCTGGAGGGATCTATAAGAGAAAGAATAAAGAGAGAGGGCTGCCAGACTGTGCTAACAACTAAGGTTTTTGTGGCCACTGATGTTTAGTTATGAAACTTTGAGGTCTGTCATTGAATGATATGCTTAGACATGCCAAAAAGTACATTATACTCAAATGGTGGGTATGATGTGGTAAGAGTAAAGGGGAATTAAGACTCTGGGTTTAGTTGAGATGCCTTTAGAAATTAGATGAGCTAGACAGATGGCTTTCTGATCTACTGTGGAGACATGAATGTCAAATAATAAGAAATCCCTTATGACAATGTCCAGTTGGAGGGGGTATATCACCTATATAGTATGTGAAAATGTTTTGTTTACCAAAATGAACTGTGCTATATTTTTCCACATTTAATTTACATTTCATAAAGAAAATTTTTTACATCTAAAATAATGTTAGTAAGCTTTTTTTGTCAAAAAAGTGAAGTCTAGTCCTTTGCACTGGTTGTAGGTATGGTTTGTCTAGGAATGTTTCACGTTTCTGTAAAATATGTCTCCCTTTGGGCATCTGTAAAGGTAGCTGTACATCATTAGTAGATAATTTGCAAGAAATTTCTATCAAGTAAAAACAGTGAGAGCTACAAGAAACTGAGATGTAACCTTAGAAGCATAATATATTCAGCCAAGGCAAGATATGAAACAAAATAGGCTAACTACACTGAAGGTAATAAATGAATCACTCTTAAACATATCAGTTGGGTGCAAAAAAAAAAAAAGAACAAAGGCTGGAAATACTATTGTCTCTGGCAAGAAAAAATATAGTTGAATTGTTAAGTGTTAATGCCTTCGCTGGGACTGTTTTAGGGAGCTAGTACTTTTGGGCATTGTTACCACTCAGTAAAATAAGATCTGATTCAGTGTTTGGGCCAGATGGCCTCAATTGGTATTTTCTGAGTAAAATTAAAAACACTGTTCTCCCCATCTGACATATCTGTTTCCGAAATCTTCAAAGGCCTCTTATGACCCTGAGACACAGCAGGAGGCAGTAGCTGTTTCTGTTCTCATTGGCAGTAATGCAGGTACTGTGGTAAGTTGTAATAATCCCTACATGTATTCTAGGGAAGTATTTTGAAAGGACTCTGTTAACCAGAATGCCTTCAAGATTGTGCCCAAGTCTTGATTTTGGTCAGCATGGATTTATATCTAGTCAGTCTTGCAAAACTAACAACTGAATTTTTACTAATGTGTTTGATGCTTTAGATGAAAAAGTACCAGTTAATATTTGACTTTCAAAAGCTGTTTTCTCCAATCCACATTGTCTTATCTGTCTATATACGTATATATGTGGGTTCACTACTAAATCTCGAATTACGGAATCTTGAGATTCCGTAATATTGAAATTAAAAAAAAAACACTTTTTAAAGCATATGCAGGGGGGCAAGCCTGCACACCCTGCAACTTAAATATACCAACTCCGATATCGCACCACAGTGGAGTGAACGGCAAAATAGTACCGTGCAGAGCGAAACGGAAATTTTGCCGTTCACTCCACTGTAGTGCGATCTCGGAGTTGGTATATTTAAATGTAGGGGGTGGGGGGGTGCAGGGGGGTTTGCCCCCCTGCATATACCTTATAAATGTTTTTTTTAATTTCGATATTATGGAATCTTGAGATTCTGGTCTTTGGGCTTCAGAGTCTCGAGATTCCGTAATTCGAGATTTAGTAGTGAACCCATATATGTATATGTACTCAAGCCTTTGGGAGACTTAAAAGTTATTAAATGTTAAAACCAAAATGTTCAGCAGCAATGAAAAAAGAGCCGGACCACAAATCCTTTAGCGCTTTCGTTCGTTTAATTCAATAACCACAAACTAAGAAATTTGTGGTTATTGAATTAAACGAACAAAAGCGGTAAAGGATTTGTGGTCCAGGTCTTTTTTCATTGCTGCTGAACTTTCTGCTGAACTTTTTGGTTTTATATTGTTTTCTGGGAGCAGTAGACATTGTTTATTAAATGTTAACTCATATGTACCTAGATTATGGCCGGGGCTCAGAGTGTAGAGTCAGAGTAAATATGCATTTTGCAAAAGAAGGAAGGTGCAAAAATATGTGCCCTAAGGTGTAGCATTGGGTCCATTTTTGTAATAGGATTGGTGGTAACTACCTTGGAAGATCAGAAGTTATTACAAGATTATTTAGATTAAGTATTTGGGTGGAGAGTATTGAACAGTTATGCATTCAGTGCCAAAAAAGTCTGTGGTTATTCACTTTGGCGGAATAATAATATCTACCTGCAGACTATTAATACAAAGATGATGTATTCAGTTGAAGTTGTTAAATATCTTAGTGCCCTTGTGAATAAGTAACTAATGTTTTAAACCATACATTAATCCATTTATTAGGATATGTCATCTTGTGGTGTGTGACGTCTTTTGTGCAGTGTCATCCAGGAATGTGGGCATTGTGCTACTTTTATTTAGATCATTAATTAGACCCCCATATAGAATGTGGGTTGTCATTCTGTCTATGTGGTGTCAAATGGCTCAACAAATTAGAAAGGGTTCTGCATTATTTTACTAAGAGAATAAGTGTCATGAGAATAATTACTTAATTGACTCTCAATTGCTCCACATTTGGTGGAAAGTTCTAATTTCAGTCCTTAAGACCATCTGCTCTGTGGCTGTGCTTTGACTGTAGACAACTGATTTCCACTGTTTCATTGGTGAAGTTTTACAGTGAATGAGAGATCAATTTCGTGGAGCTCATTGTAGTTAAAGGGGACCAATGGCAGACCAGACTTTGTAGGTGTTTTACACTGCTGTGGTGAATTCACAAAATACCTCCAGGGTGCCTAGACTATTGTAAAGTGGTTGGTGCGTCACTACCATAAGCCAGGATAAGGAGCAATTGCTGGTGTTTTCATTACTTGTTTCTTGTGCTGCAGACTGAAGATTAGTTGTAGCTTAAGCATTGCAAGGCATCAGTTCCCAGTAGCAGATGAGTGCGAGGGAGGTAAGGAGATTCTTGTGTGTCTGTAAGTGGCAGTGAATACTTGGTCTGCCTGAATTTGCTGCATGCAGTAACTCTGCATCTGAAGTAGAAGATAAAATAAAAAACAAAAAACAAAGTGGAACTGACTGTTAAACTTCTTAAATGTGTGTGCTTGTTGAGGTGATCTGCAGATATGCCATTGTGAAGTTAAAACTGTTCTGTATGGTGCATCAGATCATCTAACTCCTGTTTGTGTATGCCTCTAAACCTTCAACCTACACCCAAAGTGTCATAAAGAGAAACCCTATGTTTTTTACTGACGTAATCAAGAGTTCCAGAGCAATGCTAAAAAGGAAAAAGAATATAGGGTACCATCTAGTGCAAAAAAGCACTAGCTGGGTGTGTAACTATAATGTGTAATGAATGTTTTGATTTGATGGTACAGCTGTTTTAGTTACGTTTTTGCTTGGAAATTGTTGATTACATGGCTTTCTTTCTGTCTTTCTCAAGACAAAATAGCAGATGTTTTTTCTACTAACTAAAGAGTCCTCCGCTGTTTTAAGTCTGACCATGGTCTCTAAAGTTTGTTAGCTTTTTGTCAAGTCAAACCAAGTGTCAGTCCAACACCTTGTAATTGTATATTGTCTGAACAGAATATCTTGCACAAAACATGTTTTCTTACTCTCAATTAAAAACTGAAAGTAGAATTTTATTCCATAGAGTTTTAAGTATACATATTTTAGCTGGTGTTTTGTGTTAGTGCAGTCATTTAAGAGGTTTGTTTTCAGTGAAGGTGGTCATGTCACAGATTTGTACTGCTAGTTGTATGGATTGCAAGACTGATCACTTGGCTGTTTATTGTATGGAATGTCATGCGTCTGTGTAACTGTTAAACATGTCACAGTTAAATACAAAAGATTTCTGGAAAAGGTATGCAATTACAAAAGGATAGCTGGAGTGGAAAGAAGGGAGCAACTGCTCTCACGGCAAAGTATTGGGGGAACTATTAGCACATGGTGCTCGGTCTTAAGTGAATTGCATTTGTGGTCTAAACTGAAATGCATTAGCGCACCACTGTGTGGCATAATATGTAGCATCTTGTTGTTACAAATGTAACAAGCAGTTTGCTACAGTTTAAAAATGCAGAATATGATTTTTTTTTTGTTCCTAATAGCTGAGAAGCATAGATCAACAGACCTTAATGAGGAGCACCAGATTGCTCCTCATCTTAAAGTTAAGGAGGGAGCCGGATTAGGAGATAGCACCAGGTACCACAATAGCTAGCTAGTTGCATTTCTGTGTAATTTTGCTTTTGTTAGCACCTCAGTGGTCTTAAGTTTACTGGTTGTGTAACCCTTAAAACTAGTAAAAGAATGCTGCACTGAATGCCACAAATATGGATTTTATTGAAAATTGAGCGCTTTCATTCCCCAGTGTGCAGAACGTCCTCTGTTTTAAGTAACTGCTTCCTTGTTCCATTTAAAAACCTTTAAAGATGCCAACCCTTAAAAAAAAAATTTAAAAAGGTACACGCACACAGACAATACATAAATTATTGTGTACAGTAAAAACAATAATAACCAATCAATATAAACATAAAACCATCCATTAAAAAGAAATTTGCGGATTATGAAGCTCGATAAGGATGGGGGGGGTCATAATTCTGTATCGTTATTTGTATTCCTCCAAGATGCTGAATTATTTAAACAACAGTGAATTCTTCACTGACATTTCTCAGAATGAGATTAACATCGTCTATCATGGCATAAATCTAGATCTGGAGATATTGTTATTACTTATGACCTGCCATGCAAAATTGGAGAATTTTTTGTGGTTAAAAATCTTAGGATTCTGGCAATTTTTCAGAATCCTTAAAATCCATAAATCGGTAATAGACCTCCCTTAAGACCTATAGTGGCACCAGCAGGCTCTAAGACAGAACTGTTAGGGCTAGATATGTTAACAATTTCAAATTTTTCTTTTTTTTAATGGGGGAAAAAACATCATCTTAATGGCTCTTGCCACTTTCTTGAAACATTAGCTAGTATCGCTTTTCTACCTGAGGGATTATTTATCACTATTGATATCAAAGATATTTTTTCAGTTATCCCTCATGAACAAGGGCTTGAATGGTTTTTTAAAGCAATGGTCACATCTACTGATTTAAACAATTCTGACATCAATTTAGTTTTTCAGTGCATGGAAATGGTCCTTACAAATAATTTTGTGTATTATGCAGGTGAATATTGCAAACAACATAGGATTGTAGCAATGAGAGCAGCTTCAGCCCCTAGTTTTATAAATAAAGTTTTGTGATATTGGGAGACCACTACGCTTTTCAATTTGCCTTTTTCTTCCATGATTGAAACTTATTTGTGGTACCTGGATGCCATTTTTATTTTGTGGAAAAGTAATGCCAATGACTTGGTATTGTTTATGGATTTTCTCAACCACTCCACCAATTTTTTGAATTTTGCCTGCCAGCTGAATGATTTTTCTATTAATTCTTTGGACATTACTGTGTATAAGAACTTTGGGGCTGGTAGGTATGAGTCTAATATTTATAGGAAGGATACCTTTTCTAATGCTTACTTCCATTTTGACAGTCAACACCCTTTGTGACAAAAAAGAAATTTAGTCAAAGGGCAGTTAATCAGGTTAAGTAGGCTGGTATCCAATGACTGTACTTTTGATGAAGAAGCTACTAAACTGTGTAGTTTGTTCAAGGACTGAGGATATCCAAATGAGAAGCTGCATGACCTTAACAAATGGATGACTGAGAATAGAGACATTGAATATGGTAAGCTTTTATGTCAATCTAATATTTTGGTTAAGTTAAAAATCAACAAAATAAAAATGATTCATCACAAGCATTTGTGATTGAATTTAATAGAGACATGTATTCCTTTAACACTCATTGGAACTCTGTGTTTGGCACTTTTGGACTATTTAATCAGCTGGGACAACAGCCTAGGTTTGTTTATAAGAATAATAGAAATTTAAAGTCTATTTTGAAAAGAACAAAGATTTATATGGAATTCCAGTTAAAAATATAGGAATCAAACAGACAAACCAGAAGCACCAGAAACAAATACAGCAGCAACAAAACCCAAAGGATCCACCACAGCAGAATATGAATAAAACTTTTAATAACCAGGATAAGCGCTTTCGAGTAATCTAACTGTTTTTTTCAAATCCATGACACTGTAAAACACAAACATATTTAAAACACCACATTTAACCAATTAAAACACAATACAACACACATACCCTCTAGAGGGACCAATCAACTCAACTTCCAGGGTCTACGCCCTCTAAGAACAGGCTTTAGTGGTAAAACACTGTTAAGCCCTGGCGCTCTATCCGCCTGCAGGTCTGAAAGAACAACTGTTTAACCAGAGCTCACATGTACCCTCCAATTCAGACAATTACACAGCAAACAGATTCTTTGATTACTAGACTCCCTTGTTTTTTTTAGTCATTCATTGACTTTGTAACACAGAAAACAAGTACATAACTGTTTCTATTACTGAGAGATTTAGACTCAAATGTTTGTCTCTGACTCATACTTTGTTCATAGGTTCATAGGTTCATAGGTTCATACTAGGCTATCTGCCCAAGGGCATTTATAAGCCTAGCCCATAGTTATGTGGCTTTCGCCACCCCTTTAGTTTGAATAAAAACTATGCCTATCATTTTGCTGTGCCTCTGTCAAGCAGTGACACTGAAGTAATCCCTGGGGTATATCTGCAATCTCCCATCCATTGGTCAAGATTCCTCTTGAACAAGGCCAGAGAGGTGCTCTGCCTCACATGTACCGGGATTTTGTTCCACAGCATAGGGAGTCTCTGGGTGATGAATCTGTCCCTCCAGCACGTTCTATTTATAACCGTGTCAAGGTTTAAGTCTCCGCCCTTGTGGTTCTGAGGGATCTAGATTTTTGAGGTGAAGCATATTCATCAAATCTGGGTTTGACATGGCCTTATATGTCAGGCACAGGTCACCTCTGAGCAAGCGGTATGAGACTGAATAGAGCTGGAGTTCTTTCAGTCGGGCAGCATAAGACATATTTTTGAGACCCTTTATCCTTTTGGTGAGGAACTTTTGGGGCCTTTCAAGCTGCAGCAGGTGTCTGGTCAGATACATTCGAACGGGGCATTGTACTCAATCATAGGTCTAATGAGTGATGAGTACAGGGGACGATGACCTCCCTTGATCTAGATGTGAATCCCTACATGATCAGGTGGGCGATATAGAAGGTTTTCCTAACTACTTTAGCAACATGAGTGTCAAGCGAAGGCTACTGTCAACCTGGGTCCCCAGACCCTGATGACTTTTCTGTGCTCAGTGGATTGCCACCTATATGGTAGCTAGGGGTAACCTTGTTTTTCCCGAAGGGTATGACTATGCATTTTTTGGCGTTTAACTTCAGGCCATGGCTCTGGCACCAGTTATCCATTTCTGTGAGGCCCTTCTGGAGGATATCTGTGTCAGATGTGTTTTCGACTATGGCGCCCAGTTTGCAGTCATCTGCAAACTTTGTCAGCCATAACTCTCCTGTGTTTGCTTGTACTTCAGAAAAGTAGATGCCAACCAAGAGTGGACCCAGGACTGAGCCCTGTGGGACACCACTTGTAACAGGCTTTGAGTCTGACATGGCTCCAGCAACTCTGACCCTGTGGGTTCTGTCACTTAGCCAGTTTGCAACCCATCTTGTGATGTATGGGTTTACATTCAAGCTGATGAGTTTTTCGATGATACCTGAGTGGGGTATTGTGTCGAAGGCCTTTGCCAGGTCGAGGTAGGCTGTATGGACTGCCTTTCCCTCATCAATGGCCTTGGTGACTGTCTCGAAAAAGTCAACCAAGTTTAAGAGGCAGGATCTGCCTTTGACAAAGCCAAACTGGGTTGGATCCAAAGTCTGCAAGTTCCCTATGTCTTTATTTATGAGTTCCATTATGATCCTCTCCATGGCTTTGCAGATAAGGCTTGTCAAGCTAATGGGGCGGTAATTTCCAGGGTCTGTGGAGGCACCGCCCTTATGAAGTGGGACCACAGTCGCCGTGCGCCACTCTTGTACAAGAAGTCCTTCCACTTTTTGATGGAGTTGCAGGAAGTTTCGCTTTGAGAATGTGAATGGAGGTCACAGTGATAACTGCCCTGATATAATCAAGTGAGTCAAGCCATAGAATTACCATCAGTGACAGTGATACAGATAGATATAACTCTGGTACCACAGACAGGGAATACAAATTTAGGGATGAAGTAGGAGAGGAAATAAATTATAGGTATCTAAAAATGAAAGCAGAACAGAAAAAGGCACACCTACTAGACACCTCTTTTCTTCAGTCTTCTATAGAAGTAGTTCTGCTGTTCTCAGTTAAAAATGGCGGCCTCGGCATATCTCTCAGCCTGCAGAGATTGAACAAAGGCCCTTGAAAAGTAGGAACTTCCAGCTAAAAAAAAAATCCAGATGTCTAATTAGCATAACATTTGAATACCAAATAGCACAGAGTTCTTCCTGCTTCTAGCAGGAATGTGAGATACTACCTGGAAAAAAAAAACATGTAAAAAAACAGTGTGTGTCAAACATTATGGAAAAGTATAAGCCCATATCAATGAGGCAGTATAAAATCTGTAGACTTTATTAAACTGTATTGCAAAGTTCTACCACATAAGGTGATTTGATTTTGCTTCGTAAAAAGGAAGATGTAAGATATTATGTCTTTCTTTAAATTATTGTTGCTGCTAGTATGTTGTTCATGTAGTGTGGTTTTGGGTCCACTTTGTAAATTTGAAATACTAAAATCTCGAATTTCAGTATTTCAAACTTACAAAGCCACATACTCACATTTCCGACACTGGCAGAAGTGCGAAATTCAAAATACCGAAACACGGATATTTTGAATTTCTGCTTCTGGTGGTGCGGTATTTGGATGTTTGGGTTTAAGTTTGGTAAGTTTGTGTGTGTAAGTATGCTGGTTAGGGGTTTAGTGTGTGTTGTGACTGTTATGTGTGTGTTTGAGGGACTGTAAGATGTGTGTGTGTGTGTGAGGTTCATTTGTGTTTTTGTTTGTGCGATCTCGGAGTTAGAATATATAAGTAGTGGGGGTACAGGGGGCTTGTCTTACTTTTACCACTTACCATATTACCAAAGAACTAATCCACAAATTAATTTCATGTCTACATTGTCATTTAGATAAGTTCTAATGCTGAAAATAATTCCAGAATGCCTTTTGCTTTCTGATGGTCGGACTTGAGCATTTCATATAGAAGGGTATTACTGCAATGCAATGGCCCCAAGGTGACCATGCCCCTAATGTGCATATCATGTTGTTCCTTATTGTGTGCTTTTTTTTGAGGAATTATATCAAATTCATCCTACTCCTTTTCCACAGTATTGCCCACCATATGAAAGGTCTGTCCACCACTTTTAGTACTAACAGCATACGTGATGAATATAACCATGACGTGATAACAACAGCATTAATCCTGACTGAAATCTGAAGACATAACTCCTGCAACAATTGATTCTTTTTTTTATTGTCTATTCAAAGTCAAAGAGCAGGTGTTAGAATTGTTGTGGAGCATACCCTTTAGCACACACCCCCCCATAAATATCTACATTAACTGAGCAGGAAACTAACTGGCTAGTCTGCTGGTGTATCTTTGGCTGCCATCTTAAACTTAACATTTGGTGATCTGTGTAACCTTGCTTCTGTTTCGACCATTCTAAGTATTTCAGACAGTATGGTATCCTACTTAAACTCTGTGTTTAGTGAGACACTGCAGCAAAACAAAAAAAGCCCTTGAAATACAACTTGACACACTGCCATTTACTCAGCTAGTCACCAGCCACACAAAATTCAGCCACCTTGTTTTCAACCACTCTGTCCTAGACTGTGTCCTAAGTAACAGTCCTAATTTCATAGCTCCTGTATACTCTTCTGTGACCACTTGTTTTGCATCTTTTCATGACTTAAATTCAGCTGTGTATCACTAGCACTTGCAGATAATTCAATAATTATGATTCTTCTTATCAGCATTGACTTTGTAAACTGGGAACCGATCACCTCTCAAAAATGCACACAACAGTTACACTACACTGTACTTGGCAAATGTTATTTTGCCACAAATCTTTTTCTAATGTGACCAAGAGGATTAACCATAGATCATGAAGTTAAGAAAATAACTTATAAAATATTTCATTCTAGCTTGTCAAACTTTTGCACAGGTAGGAATCTAATTTGTCCATGAAGAACTTGTTACACAGAGTTACTAGCCAATGTTACAAGCCTTTGGCATGAAGTCCACAACCTTGCTTGAAGATCCGGACTGTGTAGTAATATCTCTGTATCTCCTAATGATCGTCATATCTCTACGCCTGGTGAGTTAGCAGGAGTTTCTTCTGTTTTTTTTTTTTTTACGAAATAAATGTATTCATTTCTCAATGAGCTCACTTATTCCTAAAAAAGAATCTTGTGTTTGTTTTTCATGCAGTCCCACCTTCTTGACTTCACTTCACCCTTCACTCCACCTTATTAATGCATGCTAACCCTAACTGTGCACCTTACGTTAAAAAAATCTTTCCATAACACTTCCACTACACAAGACAATTCAGATACTCACTACACACACACACCACTAAATCTATCCTCGTTCCTTACCCTTACTCTAATCCTAACCCACATGAACATGCACATACACTAAATCTATCCTCGTACCTTGCCCTTACTCTAATCCTAACCCACATGGACATGCACATACACTAAATCTATCCTCATACCTTGCCCTTACTCTAATCCTAACCTACATGGACATGCACATACACTAAATCTATCATCGTACCTTACCCTTACTCTAATCCTAACCCACATGGACATGCACATACACTAAATCTATCCTCGTACCTTGCCCTTACTCTAATCTAACCCACATGGACATGCACATACACTAAATCTATCCTCGTACCTTGCCCTTACTCTAATCCTAACCCACATGGACATGCACATACACTAAATCTATCCTCTTAACTGACAATTTCTTTGACCATAACCCACAAACATTCATGTGTACACTGTCATCATCATCAACCCCTTTTTTTTGCATTTTCTATATGGGGTCGGGGGTGTCGCATCAAGCTCTCTCGATTCAATGCCACACTCCTACCTTCTTCTGCAATCATGCCAGACTGTCACAAGTCTTGTGTCACACAATCCATTACTGCACACGTGCCCAAACCAGAATAATCTTAGAGTCATAGTTGTTTACAAGGCTAATGACCACAAAGGCCTTTTTAAGCCTAGCCAAGCATCCCAAATCACTGACAAGTTCTGGTACCCTTGATAACTGGAAGCAGGGGCTTGGGAGGTGAAACATTTACAAGCAGAGGCCTGGGTGATGAACCATTTACAGGCTGCCTGTGTCCATTAGAGAAACAGGTGCCAAACCAGGCATAAATCTCCTGTTCTCCATCCAACTGTCCAAATTACCTACTTAAGGGAAAATTCTCTGAAGTCTGCTTGGGGTATAAAATACCTATGCAAAAACTTCCAGTCAGAAATTACAATTACTTAGTCACATATTTAGGAGCCATACAGATGTTCTCTCATTGTTCCTTTGTAAACTGGCTTTCAGTCTATCTTCTCACTTTTTTCTAGATTCCTTTGATTGATTCTTATAAGCATCAAGTATTTTATATGCTCTACTAATTTATATTTGAACAGCAGATTCTGTTCTAGGCTTGATTAAAAACTCTACCAGAGCTGTTCTTTCAAGTAGGACTCCCCTGTCTCCCTTTAGCTGTTCTTTCAAGTAGGACTCCACTGTCTCCCTTTAGCTGTTCTTTCAAGTAGGACTCCCCTGTCTCCCTTTCTTTGCCTATATTCTAACAACCACCTGTCTACTAATTTATATTTGAACAGCAGATTCTGTTCTAGGCTTGATTAAAAACTCTACCAGAGCTGTTCTTTCAAGTAGGACTCCCCTGTCTCCCTTTAGCTGTTCTTTCAAGTAGGACTCCACTGTCTCCCTTTAGCTGTTCTTTCAAGTAGGACTCCCCTGTCTCCCTTTCTTTGCCTATATTCTAACAACCACCTGTGGTAGGGAAAGCAATCTCAATCTGCAGCCCAAACTTCTGCTTGGCCTCATCCCACTCTTTTACCTTTCCCTCTCTAATTGTTTGCTATAAATACTTTGGTTCCTTGACCAGCTTTCTCCATTGAACTCCAGCTTGCCTATTATCTATGTACCTACTTGCAGTCATCCCTATTGGCAACATCTCTTTTCTCCATTCCACATTTGGCTCAATACTTCGAATACATTCTGCTATTTATGGATATAATATTCAGTATGGCTGTTGTTATTCCCCTTAAAGATCTGCAGCCAAAGCTCTACTCTCTCATTTTTTAACTTCTTCCTGTTTTTTCATCCTCCCTCTCTACTTCGATTTTGTAACCTTATGCTTGTGTTATGCATGTAAGCCTTAACTGTGTAGCACTAAAGTATCCATTCAAATCATTTAATCCTAGACTACCGTGATCAATGGGAAGAATCAATGTATCCTACTTAACTTGTGCCCTCTTCCTCTCCCAAATAATTTCATTCAATTGTTTTTTAGATCATCCACAATTTTTCCTCTGGTTGATACAAATATACCAAATCTGTATGTAAAACTGGAAGGATTAAAACATTTTTATTACTGGTATCTTGCCATCTATATCCATAATCAACAGCTTCTCGTTTCTTAAGTTTTTGTATTATCTTGTTGTCTTGTCCCACATATCCTTAGCTGACATAATTCTTTTTAATCCATACATCTAAATACTATATTTAATCATGTCCTTGTAAACATGGCTATCACTGAACCAATTTATATGTGGGTACATAATTTACTGCTACAGCCTTTGTTTTATCAACTTTATATCCTGAAAAGACTTGAAATTGTTTCAAAGTATTCTGTATTTATCAAGTAAAGAGTAATATCACCTACAAACAAAGCTGACTTTTCTTAATTACTATACCATTTATACCCACAAATTTGTATTTTCTTTGCTAGTGGCTCTAAGTATAAGCAGAATAACAAACGGGAAGGAGGATATCCCTTGCCTGGTCCTATTTTCAAACAGAGCTTTTTCTCTTTGACCTTCTCTACAGTTGTAGCTACTTGGCCTTCAGCTCTAATGTCCTCATTTTTTCAACTGTCCAAAAGTGTGCATTCTACCACCCATATCAAGCACTTAATCACCATAACCTTTAGCCTTCTCAAATGCTCTGTCTTCATTGCCCATGTTTTTATACCATACAGCAATACTGGTTGCATCACTATTTTGTAAACCTTACTTTGCAGCTTCTTTGGCATTCTTTTGTCACACGCTACTCCTGACAGTCTGTGCCAGATGGCTGCAGCCCCTCTGATTGTAGCTTTGCCCTTCCCATTCAGACTTCCCTTCTCTTCAGTCACTCTTTCCAGACACTTGAATCTGTTAATCTGTTCCACTATTTACCCTTCTATCTCGCTTCTCGGCTTCTTCTGATTTCTCACATTTGCTGTCATTACAACTATTTTGTCTGTATCCAGTTTCATCCTATGTGCCTTCAGTTTTGCATTCCATTCACCTATCACTTGCTAAATTTCATTTTCAGAGTCTGCTTATAATACCACATTGTCTGCATACAGGAACTTTCTTGATCAATCCCTTCCAACCTGCTTGCTAATGTAGTTCATCACCAGTATGAACAGCTGTAGGCTCATAGCTGAACCCTGATGCACACCCACAACCACTCTCACTGGAAACCCCTCTGTGAGTTCCAAACACTGTTCTTACTTGTATAATTGGGTCCTTGTATGTAGCCTGCACTAATTCTACCAATATTTCTGAGACTTCAAATCATCGAAAGACTGCCCAACTCCACTTTCTTGGAACCTTGTCATTCACTTTCTTGAAGTTTCGAAATGCCCAGTTGGATTCTCTCCTTGTCTCTTTCTTCTCCACTATCTCTGTCACTGAAAACAACTGGTCATTTGTGCTGCATACTAGTCAGAATCCAAATTTCTCAGCTCCCATCTTACGTTCTACTTTTCTGCATATTCATTTATCATTTACACTCTGTTAAACATTCATGCAGTGTGACAAGAATTCGATGCCTCTATATTGCCCACAGATGTGAATGTCCCCTTTGTTCTTGTATACTTGCACTAGTATGCTTATTGTCTAGTTATCCGGTGTGCTTTCTGTCTCCATACTGCTATGAGGACCCTCTGCAGCCACTTCCCCCTTAACTCACCCAACAACTTTATCATATCAGGGAGTTTAACAGAAGGAATTTTTGTTTTTAGATTCAGTTTTGAATCCACTTGTTCAGCAATTGCCTTCCTACATAAAGGACTCGTGGTCTTTTTTAGATGTGATACGGTTGTTCTCTTGTCACTGCAAAAATATCCCAAACAACAAACTAAAAAAATGAGTGAGAAGGTCACTGAAAAACCAATCTGTAAAAACAAAATGAAAATTCCAGCAAAGCTAGAACTTCCACTGAGTGACCTCCCAAACCTCTTGTATCAGAGGCACATGGGATATATGCAAATTATCCTTATGAACATCAGTTGTTTCAGCTAATTGGCTATTCTGAGTGCCCATGATTTGTTTCGTCGTTTTACTGGACAATTTCAGGCCAATAAAGCCAAACACTACTAGCTGTGGATATGCATATTTCGGCCTTATATTTGTTTAGAACATTTATTCTACATGATTAAAATACCTGGTAGATTTAGCTGTAACACCAATAATGTAGTATACTTAGCGTTATGTTCAGGATGTCCCTCATACTATATAGGAATGACCACCAGAAGTTTAAATAAAAGAATAAGGGAGCATTGTTATGCTATTAAAATGAAGGACATCAATAACGCTCTAAGACATACACAATCATGTGAAGCACATAAAAAATATTCTTTTGCGATCCTTGAACAAGTTATGGATGATGGTGGGGGGGGGGGCATTAAAAATAAAGTGGAAAGAAAGGAAATACTATGGCAACTGAGGTTGGGAGCAGATAATTTCCTGGGCTTGGATGACCTAATTAACATCAAATGTTTTTCTAACTAATAGAAAATTAATGATTTAACAATTGTTTTAATTAGTGTGTTAATGGATTAATTGTTTTTTAAAGTATATATAATTGGTATTTTGTATGAGTTTTGTATTTCTGATGAAGTCTACGGATGAAAGCGTTGATTTAAGTGTTTACGCTAAAGTGGTGCAGTTCGTCTTTTGATACAGCCTCATCCTCCAATTTGTTGTTTTATAACTTGATCATATCTGCCATTATTTCATCCAGGCCTACTGCTTTCTCTGACTTCATTTTCCTTAGTGCTGTTCTTATTTCTTCTGGGGTGGAATCCTTTTCTTTCATTCTAGGCTGTTTCTGGGGCACTACAGCTTCTGTGAAGGTTTCTTCATTCAGAAGCTGATGGATGTATGCCTAACATCTGCCTTTGATGTCCTGTGTAGGTTGTTGCTGGCATCCCTTCTGAAGGGTGTCTGACTATCTTCTTTACCTTTCTGTCTTTGCCTCACAACCTAATAGAGTTTCTTTTTGCAATCTCTGAATAATTTTCCAGAAGCTGGAAGAGTGCCTGTGATATCTTGCTCTTTGCTATTGCAACCGTTCACTTAGTCTGTTAGCAAACGAGCATTCCGTTTTAACCTGATCTGCCTTTTGTATCTCCCATTTTTTCTGCACTCCTTCTTTCTTTTGATGACTACTTGAACTTCTGCTTTCCATAACTGTGTTATTTCCATAACCGGCTCAAGTTGCACATCTGTTCTATAGTCCTCATAAATGTTGTTTTGAGGCACTGCCATTATTTTTTTAACTCATCCTATTTCCACTTCTTCCTGAGGTACTAGAGCCCTAAGTATTTCTTTGAATTCTTGTGCTTTCTCTCCAATCAGCTTCCACGTCTTAAGCATAGATCTGATGTTGTTAATCTTCATTCCATTCATCACCGATGGGTTCGGTTCTGAGCCCTTGGAACCGAGTCGGCCTTATACAAAGCTCGCGCCAGCCAAAAACTCTCGAGCTAAGATTTACCCATAACCCCCTTCTCCCTGTTACCTCAGATCTCATTTGCTGCGTTGCCATAAAGCTGCTTTCAAGCCAACTCTCAGCTAAGTTTTTGATATATCTTGACTTTTTGATATTTCTAAATAGAGAAGTGTTCTTCAGAAAGTATGATACTTTGTTCCGACTATATTTTTTCTGTACCTGTGTATTGCTAAGTCCCTTTTCCAACTTTCCTGTCAACTACCTGTTGGTAATCTTTGTACCATCACTGGTACACTCCCTACTCTCTTCCTGCTGTGGTAATCTTCCTATACCATTGTTGGTATTTTCTGATCTCTAACTAGTTGTAGTCATTTGTTTGGTTTTGGTAATCTGTTTTTTTTTTTTTTTTTTTTTTTTTTTTCTGGTATTGTATTGTTGTTTGGTGTTAACATGTCTGATAAAAAGGGCACTTCAGGCTTCAAACGATGCCTGAAGTGTGGGAGAAAAATGCCTAATAGTGACTCTCATGATGATTATGTTTATTGTTTGGGAGTGCTTCATCTCTCAGTACAACCACCTTGCTCTTTCTGTCAAGGTTTTACGCATACCTTGAATAAACATAAAAATAAATTGATTTTGAAGGGCCTTCTCAAATCGCCTTTCTCAGAGGCTCTCTCCACATTGGATGGTTCACCCCCTCCTAATAAAGAGAAAAAGAGGCCACATTCCGTTCCCTCCTCACCCTCTGGTGAGAAGGAAAGACCATCCAAACTGAAAATTCCAAAGCTTTCTGCACCGGAACAGAAGTTTTCGTCTACAGCACCGGCTTTGGTACCATCTATGTCAATAACGTCGGTGCCGACAACATCTATGACACCGATTGTGACTGATGTAAAAATTTTGACCTCAACTCTTACAGTCTTTTCTTTGAGCATCCAGAGTCCCCTTCGGGGATATCCACTAGCTCCACCAGGAGCATCTCTGAACTCGATGTGGTGCGCCTAGTGGATCTCACTTTGGCCCCTTAGCCAACCCTTTCGCTTTCATTTCCGTTGGAACTGGGTCTTCCTCAGTCCCGGGATTGGACTAAAGGCTCCTTGGTTCAGAAATCGGTGCCAATCATTTCTGCTGTGCTGTCCACAGTGCCAGGAGCCCTGTTGGTACCTCTCCAGCTTGAGGCTCCACTCCTGGGAGTGGGCTCAATGGAGTGGGGTTTGACCCCGGTTCTATGGTTGTTTATCTCAGTTCCGGGCTCCCATCCCTCTTCGGGTGGCTCTGCCTTCCAGGTGATGGAGAGGGCTCTTGCCTCACTTGCCATACTTGCCAGGGGGTGTTTTATTTTTGGTGACCTGCTGTTTCCTCGCTGTCTGCTTTGTGTGGTTCGTATCCATTTCCTTGGTGGAGGACATCCTGGCATTGGCTTTTTTTGAGGATTGCTTTCCAGTCTGTTCATGGTGTGTTTGGTGAAGTTTTATGAATAGTTAAATCCAAACCAAACATCTGGATCTTTATGTAGCAGTGTTTCATATCTATCGATCGTGGTTTAAGGAAACGGCCGAGAACTGGTGTAGCTGTTTTGCAGGGATGTCCATCTTTTTTGGGCCTTTTGGATTACCTAGTGGAAAAATATCCCTCTCTGGACTTTTTTGGTGGATTTACTATGGAGAGTTGTGGTCTTTGTGTACCCAGCAGCTTTTTGGCTGATAGATGACTGAGGTCGGAGTGGAGTTGGCAATCTATATATGGTGAACAGCTGACAACATTTTTCAGTCGTAGGGGATTTTTCTTGATTGTAGCAAATGTATGCATACATAATTTTCACTAGTCACTGCTTTTTGTTTAATTCAAGTTCTAGGCTTGCTTGGATGTAATGGATTTGCTATCTGGACTGTTACTAATTCTGGGTCATTTACCGGGGAACATAACTTTATACATCGGACTTTCGTATGCACAATTTTTGGACTTTTATTTTATTCAAATTCTGGGCTTCCTTGGGTGTAATGAATTTGTTATTTTGGCTGTTACTATTTCAGGGCACTATACAGGGGCATGTAGCTTTATGTGAAATAACAATTTGCAAGAGCATATTGGACTTTCGTATGGATAATTTTTGGACTTTTGAGTTAGGGCTATCATTGTTCCCGTGTTAAGTTGTGATATATGTCGACACATTCATGGCCTAGAGCAAGCTATATATACAGAATTGCTTCATAATTTCAAGTTATATGTGTATAAATATCTTTTATGGCTGGATTCATATATGTTTGGAATGCCGATGTCATTTTTTTAACACTGGGTCAAGTAATTTATGTGCATCTTCAATCTTATTTCATATTTCTGTAGGGGAAAGTAGCATTGCGGGGATAAGTTCTTGTACACAAGACTGCATATTTTGGGGCATTTGAGTGTGGTGTGTCTTTGACCATACCATTGTGACGTTGTATGCCTTTCATGCATTGAGAAACGCAATGGCTATTGTTGCTCCCCTTTCAATTTGATATTGGTTTAAACATGCAGATATAATTTGACTTGGTGCAGGGGCGACAGTGTAGTGGAATAATAACATTTGGATCTGTACATTGTGGTGAAGACTATTACGGCTATGTTTTGAATCATATTTCTAACCATTTGTCATACGGATTCCATGCTATTGCTTTAAATATGATTTAGATTTTGCCATTTTTGGCTTTTTTCAAGCAGTATTTAGGGAGACTACTTTTTGTGGTGCATTAATTGTTCTTAGGGGGTCATTTTATATTAGGAGCCTATTTCCTTCAAATCCATATTTATACTACCGGTTCTATTAACTGGGGTTAGGCCTAGTTATTGGGTTTATCTCTACATTATGGATCTTGTCAAGATCTTACAAGACCTTTCAGCTGATAAAGATGATTTGGAAGTATTTGGTTTAGGGCCCTCTGTTGGTGACAATGAAGGGGCTAATATTGATGACCCAGTTAGTGCTTGAAATTCTATTTTTCAGAAATTAACAAAAAGCATGAAAACATTGAGGACCAGTGCATGGCACCTAAAACTTTTTAAAGCTTATCAAGCTAGGGGTATCACCCCAAGGGGTCTTAGAGTTAAGATTCAGCCTTTAGTCAGTAATATAGATGATTGCTTATCGGAACAATCGGCTCAAGCCAAACAGCCTCAATGAGTTTTGTGGATATATTAACATCATATTATGAATGGTCTATTGACCAAGAATGGTCTATTGACCAATGTATTTTGGAAGCTGGATCTATCTGTGAGGAGACCAAAAGTTATGAATGTCAACCATGCTATGTTTCTTGTTTGAATCAGCTTAGTAAAGAACTATTGGGTCTTGAAAAGCATCTAAAAGACAAAAAAAAAAATGCACAAATTTAATAGAGACTTGGGGGAGGTTATCAAAGGGGCAAGCCATTTGGGTTAACAGAGAATGTCAAATCTGACGATTCAGATATGAGGCCCTCTATATACACAAAAGAAAGAGACCTAAATCTATTCTGAAGAAGCCCAGAACCTCTAATAGTGGAACATCAGGGGATGAGTCATCCTCTGCCACGGATATGGATGTGAACCATACCTTAGTCCTCCATTTCTAAAAGAAGGAATGTGGATAACCCTTTAGGGTTAGATCACGTAGGGAAGGTGGGAAGCGCAGGGCAGATAAGCGATGTCGAGACGCTTTTAAAAATTATGGCACAGCGATAAGTGGTACTGAGAATGTGCTTTAATATATCATTTACACCTCTTTCTGAGGTTGAATTAAAACTCTTAAGTAAAACCTTGAATTTTCTACCCAGTTTCTTTGTTCACGAGGATTCTTTGGCTGAAGATGTTATCTCTTTTTGTCGACTTCTGAACTTAAAGACTATATTTTGATTCTGAATCATCAAATGTAAATGCACATGCTTTTAAATTCCCTAAATCTACTTTTATGCCTGCGGTGTGTCAACATGTCTTTATGTTTCAAACTAGCGTGCTCAAAGATCTACTTTTTCATACGAGAGAATCCCAGATTTTGCCTCATAATCTCTCAAAGGCTGAACAGCAGGTGGTTATGAATCTTAAAAATAATACAAATTTGGTTATTCTACCAGTGGACAAGAGTGGAGCAGTGGTAGTAATGGACTGGGCAAAGGCAATTGAAGGATGGTCGATATTATATGCATATGCCCTTAGATCCCACTCCAAGGTTCAAACAACAAATATTTATTTTATTTTATTTTACATTTGTTGACCGGGCTAGTCTAGCTGGATATATTTCCATTTTCAGTAGAGGCCCGGGGAGAAAAGCTCCACCAGAAATACACATAAAAAGAAAAAAAACCTTATAATTAAAAAGCAATTACAATAATAACAAATGGCAATATAATGTCAAAATAAAAACTTAATTAAAGAAGATATATCAAAAGTATAACTTGTATGAGTAACTAAGATTCAGGTTAAATGATGAGATGACAGTGAGAAAAATATAGGGTGACAAGTTGTTGTACAGAGAGAGTTAGAGGTAAGCAAAAGGGTAAAATATCAGAGAAAGAGGGCAAAAATACTATAAGTGGGTAAAAAAGGAAGCCATCTAAGAGATGACAGTAAAACAAAAGAAGCAGAAAAGACTTGCTAGATATGAGACAAAGAGAGGTAGAGAAAAATAAGAGTAAGGAAGAAAGAGTTATAAAAAGAAAAGAAAATGAAAGAAAAAGAAAAGAAGAGATAGTGGCGGAAAAATGAGGAGGAGGATAGACAGATGTAGGTAGGAAGATTAGTCAGGCTTTATACAGGAACAGAGCCAATGGCTTTTGAAGTAATTCTTAATTTCTTGTTTGAAGAGAGGTAGAGATGCGAGTAGAGTGATTTCACTGGGTAGTGAATTCCAGCTCCTTCCAATTGTATTAGAGAAAAGGGAGTCACCGGCTGAGTTATTGGACTTTGTAGGGCAGGCCATAAGTTTCTTAGAAGATCTAAGAGAGTTGAGATTATTATAAGGGATTAAAAGTTGAGAAAGAATAGGAGTGTTATAGTAATTTGTGGGCAATATTGAGTTGGGGAATGAGCAAAAGGTGTTGAAATTCCATCCATCCTAGTTGTTTCAGGTTCACACAGTGATGTGTTCTATAAGGGTTACCAGTAGCAAATCTGGCAATGTTGTAATAGGATGTGACAAGTTTGTTAAATCTGTAAATCTGCCCAGTGGGGGATGTTAGTATCAAATAGTATCAAATAGATAATTTTCTCTTGGATGCCAGGGAAGAAGGGATCATCACGGACTCGGAATCATATCATCTTACAGTGTCGGATCCCAAAAATCAGTACCTTTATTTATTACCAAAAATTCATAAGGATTAACATAATCCACCTGGCAGGCCAATTGTTTCTGGCAGGTGTTCACTCACTGAACCCCTTTCTTAATTTTTGACTAAATATCTCAAACCTTTGTTGAGGTGGGTCAGATCACGGATACAGGACACAACACAATTCCTGCACATTATTTCGGATATGCAATTGGAGCCTGGGTGGCTTTTGTGTACCCTGGATGTGGCAGCATTATGTACTAATATCCCCCACTGGGCAGATTTACAGGCTTTACAACATTGGTTGGCTAGGGGAGAGTTATATCCACCTGGGTTCAATGCTTTCTTAGTTTGTTTGGCAGAACATGTGCTCACCAAAAGCACCTTCAGTTATCATGGTAAATGCTTTTGGCAGGTACAAGGCACAGTAATGGGAGCATCTTTTGCTCCCATTTATGTGGATTTATTTATGGCCTTTCTGGAGGAACAAATTATTTATGACCCCAGCCATAATATATATTTGGACGATAGACATATGGAGACAGTATTTGGATGACTGCTGGATGGTCTGGAGGGCTAATAGTGAATATTTACTGGAATCTGTACAAAATTTAAACGGCAATAAGTGGGGTATTCAATTTACTGTGAATTACCATCTTCAGCAGATCACTTTCTTGGATGTTTTGATTACCAGGAACATTGATAACACCTTGGATATTCAAGTATACCGCTAATACCCTCAGTATAATTAATTATTACATGCCACCAGTTTCCATCCTCAGCACATCATACGTAATATCCCTAAATCACAATTCCTTCGTATGAGAAGAATATGTTCTAGTTTGAACACCTATGAACATTATAGGGAGGACCTTGTTAGAAGGTTCATATCCAGGGGTTATAAACATGGTCATGTTCTCTCTGTGAGCAATTGGGTCACTGCTAAAGTTAAGAATGAGTTGTTGGTGTATCAAGAACCAAAACAGTCTGGGGCTACTGATATTCGGCTGGTTACTACATATGGTCGCAATATAAGTATTCTTATGGATATTGTCAATCGTCGCTGGAATATATTGATGGCTGATCGTAGATAGATTTACTATTATTGATAGGATAGTAGGGGACAGGATTAATAAAACTAGGTGGCATACCATATTTAACCACAAAGAAAAAATGTGGATTATTAAATTGGTGGGTTGTTCCCCCTGGATTGAATGAACAATTATAATTATCCAATGAACAGAGCTTTTGATGTTGACCAGGATGTATATTATAGGGTATTGTGCTGTGACTGAATATATGCTTTATGCTGAGGAAGGCTATTGCAGCTGAAACCAGTCTGATTTGCATTTAATTGTGGGGGGTAGTTTATGTACATTACCCCTATGGTGAAATAAATTTGTTTTCCACACTATACTGTGCTGGCCTGCTTATTTCGATTATGATCCTCCTCAGAAGCTCCCACTGAGGAAGTTCCTAGGAAGAAATCATGCAAGAGGAATCATGTGTACTCCCCTGGGGAGTCCCTCACTGAGTATACAGATTACAATGAAGGGGAAGGGTCCCCATAATCACTCCCTGAAGATGTCTCCTTCGGAAGCATCCTTGAGATCTTGAAACAGAGGGGTGATTGGAAGCCCAAAAACCCTTCCTCGGAGAAATCTATTTTTCCTGCAGACTTTTTGTGCCCAACCATCAACCTCCTGGGTGACCCCGCCTGCAGACGAGCTGGTTCAGCTTGTGGTGCAGTGCGCTTGGAAGAACCCTGATGCTGTTGAAGCAATCCCCAAGAGACCAGACAAGATCCTATCTCCCCTGAAGAACATCCACATTGGTCAAAAGATTTACCAGTAGATGCTATGGTGGTGGAGGTAGCCACCAAGAAAGAGCTCGCTGAGGAGATCCATACTGTTCATCCACCTATCAGGGAGTCCTGAGCAGTGGACAGACTGGGGAAGTAAGTTTTTGCTTCACTGACCTTTGCTATTTGGTCTTTGAACTACCTGGCACATTTCACCAGACTCCAGAGAGACCTCATTACCGAACTCTCTGGTACTCTTTCAGGAAAGGTATCTGACGAGGTTAATGACAAGGTAGCCTCACAGCTAGTGACCATGGAATCGATTTCTAATTCATCCATGAAGTTAATTTCAAATGCAACCAAAGGGGCAGCTAGAGCTGCGCGTTCAGGCATAGTTATGAGACGTCATGCCTGGATGTGCCTGTGCGACTTCGTGGATCCTTAAGTCCTCCTTCCTTAACTCTCCAGTGGAAGCATCCTCCCTGTTTGGCCCTAAAGTGAAGGACACATTAGCCAGGTGTGAGCAGGATGGTAAGACCCTGTTTGCCATTGGTGTACATTTCTCCACTCCTCAGCATCCCTTTTCCAGGAACCAGAGAAGTAGGAAATTGTGGCACAAAAAGTCTCAGGGTCTTTTTCATGACACACATAGCGAGTTCACTCCCCAGAGGCAGAGGGGCAATTCTTCCAGAAGATGTGCCTACAGAGGCAGAGGGGGTCCGTGTAATGTGGAATGCAGAGATTCCTTCTCTGGACAGCCCCACCAGTGCTCCCGAAGAGCGGCCTGATTGCTTTCCTCTGGAAGCAGTCGGGGGACGTCTTTCTCTGCACGCCAGTGCCTTGCTTTCACTTACCACCGATTCTTGGGTGCAGAAGATAATAACCAGAGGTTACCATATCCCATTCAACTCCTACCCTAAACCACCAAAACGAATCCCAGATGTTCCACCCACTCTAAGGGAAGAAGCAGCTCTACTAACAGAAAAGCTGTACTTAAAAAAAAGAGTCGTCCAAAAAGTCCCACCAGACCAGATCGGATCCGGATTTTACTCAAGGTTCTTTTTGGTGTCAAAAAAGACAGAGGACTGGAGACCAATCTTGGACCTCAGCTGTTTAAACAAGCTCATCAACCAGACAAAATTCTGGATGGTCACAGTTCAGTCCATTCTCCCCTTTCTAGAGGAAGGTGATTGGATGTCCTCGATAGACATTTAGGATGCGTATTACCACATCAAGATGGACAAATGCTCCAGAAAGTTCCTTCGCTTCCGGCTGGGAGCCAATCATTATCAGTTCCATGCTCTGCCCTTTGGACTCTCTACAGCCCCCAGAGTGTTCACCAAATGCATGGCAACGGTGACAGCTTACTTGAGAGTACAAGGATTCCAGGTGTTTCCATATCTGGACGATTGGCTCCTCACCGCTCCCACCAAGTGTCTACTAGTAACAGCCTTGCACTACACCCTCTCTTTGGCGCATTGCCTGGGAATATCCATAAACTGGGAAAAGTCCGATCTAACTTCAACCCAAACCTTGGAATTTATAGGGGTAATTTTCAATACCCGCTCTTGCTTGATCTCTCTCCCAGATCACAGGCTTCAAAGACTAAGGATCCAGCTCCAAGTGATACTCTGTCACGACTTGGTTCCAGCTTGACAGATCCTTCAGCTGTTAGGGTCAATGGCAGCATCTAAATCTATAGTACCCCTAGCAAGGTTTCACATGAGACTCTTACAGTGGCTTCTGTTAACCCAATGGTATCTGAATCAACACCCATTGTCCTTCCAGATTCAAATTACAAATTGGTGCAAACTAGATCTTTCTTGGTGGATGAAGCCAGACACAGCACTTTGAAGCTGACCCTTCCATCACCCTCAACCCAATGCCATTGTGACCACGGATGCTTCCCTGATAGGGTGGGTGACCATTATCAGGGAATAACTGTCCAAGCCACATGGTCCGATCTAGAGGCCAATCTGGATATAAATGTTCTAGAACTGAGGTCAGTGCTTTTGGCGGTGCAAGCATTTCCGTCTGCCCTTTCTTTGGGAAAAATTGCTATCCAATCAGACAACATGTCAGTAGTTTGGTACATCAACAAACAAGAAGGAACCAAGTCCTATCCCCTATGTCGAGAGACCTTGAGAGTTTGGCAATGGGCGGTAGCTTCCAACCGCTTTCTGATAGCAATGCATATTCCAGGGAACTTCGTGATTGCAGACAGATTGAGCAGGTGCATTCTCCTGCATCACAAGTGGTCCCTCAACCCCAACTTAGCGGCAAAGATCTTCAGCCATTAGGGCCAGCCTTGCTGTGACCTATTCGCCTCCCCATCCAACCACAAATGCAGCAACTACTTCACCCTAATTCCTCTGCAGGGGGAATCCCAGAGGGATGCACTTATCCATGATTGGCCAACTGGACTTCTTTATGCTTATCCTCCCATTCCCCTGATTCCTCTAGTTTTGCAGAAAGGTCTTCATTGAAAAGCAAAATGATCCTCGTAGCACCATTTTCTCGACAGGTATGGTTCCCCTTTCTCTGGCCTAATCTCCTTTGCAGACCATGGACCTTGGATCCAACTCCAGATCTGATTTCTCACCCTCCGGGATTGAACTACCCAAACTTGTCCAGTCTCAAGCTTACAGCTTGGTTTCTCCAATTCCAGTGATTTGCCAGGCATTATAATCTTTCCTCTTCAGTACGTGACATTACCTTTATGCGGACAAATGGAAAAGATTTTCAGTTTGGTCTAGACAGAGGGAACTAGAGCCTTTTTCTGCACCCATCTCTGCTGTACTCCAATACCTATCTAACTTCTTTGAGGAGGGCACCTCAGCATCAACTATTTGTGTTAATTTAGCTGCCATTTCTAATTTTCATAGTGGTTTTGGTGACTCCTCTCTAATCTCTCATCATCTGAGCAAAACCTTTTTGAAAGGAATATGTCATTCAAGACCTCCAGTTAAGCAGCCGACTGAACCCTAGAGTCTCACGCTTGTCTTACAGTGTTTTATATGGCCTTCCTTCGAGCCAGCAGCCACATGTGACATCACGTTTCTAACCTGGAAATCTCTCTTTCTGGTGGCTATTACTATGGCCAGATGCATTTTTGAGCTCCAAGCTCGTTGTACCAAGCATCCTTATTTGATTTTCCACAAGGACAGGGTATCATTATGGACCAACCCTTCCTTCCTAACCAAAGTAATTTCTGAGCTCTCTGTTAATCAGACTATTGATTTGCCTGTATTTTTTCCTAATTTTTCCAACAAGGGGGAGTATTGTTTACATTTACTGGATGTCCACAGATGATTGAGATTTTGCTTAGATTGAACAAAAATGACCAGGAAATCAGACCAGTTATTTCTTTTTCTGGTCCAAAAATGGGAAAGTCAGTCTCTAAAGTGACCCTATACAAATGGCTGAGAGACTGTATCATTTTCATTTAAAACCAAGAGAAAAAGTCTCTTCCTCCAAACATCAGAGCTCACTCCACCAGATCAGTGGCAACTTTTGTGGTGTTCCACTCCAGAGTTTCAATGGACAACATTTGTACAGCAGCTATGTGGGCCCCCCCCCCCATACCTTTATCACTCATTACAAGTTGGATCTGGTCTCCAGGGGAAGAGTGTCCTTTGGTTCAATGGTGCTCAGGAATGTTCTTCTATAGGGCCACCCATGGATATAAGGTGTAGCTGGGGACTCTGTCCCATCGATGATGAATGGAGTGAAGATCAACAACATCAGATAAAGAAGTAATGCCTTACCATAACGTTTCATCTGTGTTGTTGATCTTCATCCATTCATCATGTCCCACCCTCCTTCTCCCTCCTAGAGGCTCCTGGAGGATATTTGGGTCCTTTTCTGGACTAAGGTTTGTGCTCAGAGACAGCCTCTGCTTTACTTGTTAGGGCAAACTTAATCTGAGGTAGCAGAGAGAAGGGGATTATGGGTAAATCTTAGCTCAAGTGTTTTTTGGCTGGTGCGAGCTTGGTATAAGGCCGACTTGGTTCCTAGGGCTTGGAACCGAACCCATCTGTGATGAATGGATGAAGGTCAACAACACAGATGGAACGTTATGGTAAGACATAACTTCTTTTTTTCCTTTGACCTTAGAGCCTTCTCTGACCACTGCTTACAGACAAGTGGTTTATGCTGTGGACAGACTGTTTCACTGGAGATTATTTTGCAATCACAGATTCTAGTAAGGAAAATGGCATTGGGGTAGGAGGAAGTCTACTTGAGTTGCATTTTGGCCTGACCATTTTTGTATGTGCCCTTGTGACTCTCTCTTACTGAGCCACGTGGTGGCCACCACCAAGCCATTTGCCAGACAGAAGTCTAGAATGGCTTATTCTTCTTTATTCTTCTTGCCCCACCCATGTGGGCCCATGCTTTTTTAAGACAGTTGGGGGGGAAATCCTGCAGAGAGGTGGCAACAATGTGCTACATCTGTGGGCCTATCTCCTCCACTAAGGTCATTAATTTGGTCTGATGGGAAAGAGGTCCTAAATGCAGATTGTCATGCCAGGAGGCAGCTAGCTAGATGAATTTTTCAAAGCTGGGTAGTATGAACTCACGCCAGTTCAAAACTGGATCTACTTCACTAGATCTCATAGCAAGCCTTAATGGCATAGTATGCATAAAATCCAATGTAACACAGGCCATCTTGGCTTTAACAACAGAAAAGATTTCTGAGTGGCTAAGTAGTCTGGACTGCAAAGACTCGCAGAGAAAGGGCTGCCAGTTGGTTAGCTGCTTCAGAGATCATAAAGGGCAAGTAAACAGACTTCTTTGGTTGATCTATGTAAAGGAAAAAAGAAAAGCAATTGTCCGGGTCAAGCTTGTCCTTAAGTCAGTCATATTGATACCACCTGTATTCCTGTCTTTGACCTCTGCTCTCCTTTTCTCAGGTCCCACAGCAGCTGCTCACACCAAGACTAATGAGGTCTGAAGTGAACCTGGCATACATAATAAAGAACCAGGGAAGTGAACTTGGCATACATAATAAAGAACCAGGGAATCCATAGCATCTACATGTGCCCCTTTAAAGGCCTCAATCTAACTGGAAGACTGAAGGTTCTGATACAATTCCAGGATCAGTGTACATTGGGTTAGCAGACAAAAATTCCTGCAAAGCACTAGACGCAGACTGGGAGATTCCACCCTAGGTATATTAAACCTCAAACAAAGAAGGGAGTAGTTAGATCAAATCACAGATCATGATCTCCTAACCTGAAGATTAGGTCCAATGTATGGCCATAAAAATCCGTAGCAGAGGTAACAACCTAAGCAAACCTGAACCCCACTTACACAGAGGAACTATTTTACAAAAGCTACAGACTCCTTATTGGTCCATGTGATGGTCACCCAGGACTAACCACCTAGACAACATCAACACGGAAGAGTTGGTAGCTTTAAAAAACAGTGTCTTCAGACTGAAGATTGTGCAATAAAAGATTGCTCCCCTCCTCTGCTTCAGTCCATTTTACTTTATTAACGGAAAAACCTGGGAGTGTTAAAGCCACTAAGGCCAGAACAACGTTATTATCTAGCCAGGTCTCGCATAGCTAGTCAGATAAAATACCTGCCTTTTTGTACACCAACCTGACATTAGAGTACAGAAGCAAAGCTGACACTACAGCAGTGCCTATCCCACTGGACACACACTCTCTCACTCTCTCTCTCATAACTGGGGAAACTGTGGATATCTCACATAAAGTAGAAAAAACTGACATCTGTTACTCTTCATCTCACAGTGTCACTGATGAGTACTAGTGAGGCCCTGGCATGCACTCCCTCTTGAGGATGTAAAGGACTGAAAGCAGGACAGCTTTAAGAAAATGTTCTAAAGAAGGAAAGTGGAAGATGTTACAAACCTTTCAAAAAAGAAAAAAAAAATCATCAATACGAAATACTTTGCTGACTAATATGTTAATAGCTGTATAGGGGCAGCTGTACCCACCAGGAAGAACTAGAACTAACTCAGAAAAGAAGACACCCTGGTAGAATCACAAAATCAATGGGATGTATAACAGGAGGAAGAAAATCATGGTAAAAATTAGGAGGCGCAGCACCCATCAGGATGAAAGCACTGTAATTAAACAAAACAAACAACTCAGAGGACAAATAAAGTCTACCAAAATCAAATTTGAGGTAAGTTTGGCCTCCCAGGCCAAAAACAACCACAAACCATTCTTTAGCTATGTCTGCAACCTCAAAGTCCAATACACAGTTGTGTGCAGAGCTCATTGTAAATGGAGCCACCTGTACTGGGCCAGTAGATACGGCAAACCTCCTGGCTGATAAATTCAGCTCCAGCTTTACTCCTCTCTCCCCCCTCAACCTTCCCTCAGGAAATATCATCAAATACAACTCCTCCTACTATCACTAGGGAACAGGTCCTTAATGCTCTCACTATAGCCAGGAATACTGCATCAATGGGCCCAGACAATATCCCAGGATGCCTTCTAAATAGCATGAAACATGACCTATCAGGGCCTCTGGAATTACTGTTTAACTGTAGCCTCCAAACAGGCTTCGTGCCTCATGAATGGAGAAAGGCAACAGTCATCCCTCTGCACAAAGGTGGCCCATCTATAGACCCTGGAAACTACAGACCCATAAGTCTCACTAGTCTTATATGTAAAGCCATGGAAAGAATTATCATGGAGATGATCAATAGAGATCTAGTAAACCTCCAGACACTGAGCCCAACCCAGTTTGGTTTCATAAAGGGCAGATCATGCCTACTTAACCTGGTGGACTTCCTTGAGAAGGTCACCAAAGCAATGAATGAGGGCAAAATTGTTCATGCTGTCTACCTTGACCTGGCCAAGGCATTTGACACAATACCCCACTCGGGCATTGTTGACAAACTCAAGAGGTTAGGTACAAACCTGTATGTCACCCAGTGGATAGCCTACTGGCTCACAGATAGGACCCAGGAAGTTAGAACTGGGAGTCCACCTCTACAAAGAGACCAGTCACAAGTGGAGTCCTTCAGGGATCAGTCTTTGGACTGCTCCTTTTTGTCATTTACTTCTCAGAAGTCAAGGCCAATGTCAGTGGTCTCTGGCTGACTAAATTTGCAGATGATTGCAGATGTCAGTGGTCTCTGGCTGACTAAATTTGCAGATGATTGCAAATTAGGAGCTGTCATTGAATCTCACACTGACACAAATGTTCTCCAGGAGGGGCTGACACAGACAAACAAGTGGTGTCAGAGTCATGGACTAAAACTAAATGCCAAGAAATGCATAATAGTATGCTTTGGGAAGTCCTCCATCCCTGGTAACTATCATATTGACAACACACCCCTTAGAGTTGACCCAGTAGTCAGGGACTTAGGGACACACATAGATATTAATCTAACCTTTGATCATCATGTGTCTACAGTGGTTAGGAAATCATTCTATGTTGCGCAACTTATATAAGTCCAAGGAAGTCATTGTTCCACTGCATTCATCATACATATCATTGAGACAATGCCCCCCTTTGGTATGTACTTAACCAGGCATATCCAACAACTGGAACATCCACAAAGGTTCCTCACTAAAAGAATACAGGGCATAAGTAATATGTCCTATGCAGACCGCCTCGAGGCCCTATCCCTGTATTCTGTATCCTACAGGCTTTTGAGAGGATATATATGCCTGGCATACAGGACATTGTTGGACCTCAGTCTGATGGACCTCCTGCATATCCACAAAACAAACTGTACCAGAATTACCCATTCTAAAAACTTAAACATTGCATGTGATATAAATAGGACCTACTGGACCTACTGGAGAGATTATGTATCCCAGAGACTACCCCGTCTATGGAATAGGTTCTCCATCCATGTGAAGCAGAGTTCCTCCCTAATCCAGTTCAAGTGCAACTTGACAATTGGATGGGAAACCGGAAATTCATCCCTAGTTTGGCACCTATATCTCTGATGCAGACAGGTAACCTGTAAATGATTCATCTCCCAGGCCCATGCTCACATTTATCAAGGGTATCAGAATTCATCAGAGATTTGGGATGTATGGCTAGGCTTAAAAAGGCCCTTGTGGTTGTTAGCCTAGTAAACACCTATGAAACTATATGGTCCATGTATGAATATAACAAATGAAAGCCAACCTATCCTGCACAATACTAGACAAGAGTGGAGAATGGTACATAAGGTGAGACAACGCTGTAATTTGTTGGTAATGGTTAATGATGCATGATATACGACAGCAGCTATTTACAAGCATATATGTTAGAATGAGTCTTTGTTAAACAGCAAAAAATTGTCAATGGACTATAACTACTGTTTAGTAACATAATCTCTTAGAAAAACTACAGGATATAATGTTCTCTGGTGTCAACAGAAATTCAGAAACTTTGCTCTGCAAAATGTTATCACACTAATGAAGTAAAAAGTCACATATCTGAAGTACAGAATAAATTGCACTGGAGAAGGTGTCATACTTTTGGTCGACTGCAAACTGCAATGTAATGTATAGGTAAAATTATCTTCTGAAACCAGCTGGTAGAATTATGTTTTATATTGCTCTGACCTCATCAGTTTGCTTGCTTTGCTGCGTTCCCTACAGTGGCAGAGCAGTATGACAATTTACAACAAACTCTGCAGGCATCATTGTACATGTCTTAGTCCTCAAGAAGCAGAAACAACTGGATATGGCATAGTTCAATAACTCCAACCTAAAATACATTGATGTACCCTGTAACATCTTACATATTTCTTCTAAATCTTGCTAGTTATCTGAAATCTGAGTCAAACATTGCAAACTTTTGATTACTTATTTTTACAAACTCTTTCATTTTTATAAGCTATTATTAGTCACCTTTCTCTTATGTTATCTATCTTAATTTGTCTCCATCTTTCAATGTGCATGTTTCTATATACACACATTTTAAGCACACATATTTGTATATTATAACCAAGTCCACCACCTCTCCACGTCAAAAGGAATAAACTAAAACAAAAACACCTCCGCTTGCATTTACCATAAAGGGTCTCCTCCAAAAACACCTCAGTACGTGTCGTGACACAAAAATGTGAGCCACTGATAAAACTTGAAAAACGATAAATTTAATAGAACACCAAAACAACAAAACAAACACGATGGGATTGAGCGCGCTTTCATCTATCACATCAAGACTTCATCAGAATCCGTTGTATCCACTGTTAACTAGCCTTAAATACAGTTCTAATTAATTGATTAATTGATTGAATGCCAACCAAATTAGTGTCCTATCATGTCAATACATAATACTGCATCAGAAATGTAAAACCTTGTCCAAAATATGCACATTTAATACCAAATATAAAAACTGGTCTGTTAAAACAGTATATATTAAATTAAGTATATAAATAACTCAAAGAAACCTTCAATCATGAATACATGTATTAAAATAAATAATGAATAATGAATAAATAGTTAATAAATTCCAAAATAAATAAAATCAATATATATAATACATAGAATAACACACATACATACTTTTGGATGACATCTGGAGCACTTGTAACACCAGATATCAACAGGAAAATACATAACCCCCCACTATCTGTGTATAGGTTTCTATATATGTGTATATATACAGAACATTTGTATACAATACATATACTGTTGTTGTATATGTAAAAAAATGTAAAAAAAAATGATGTCTATAATTTTATATTATCAGGACAAAAATCTTTATAGATCCAACTAACCCGTTCTAAACTTTTTAATTATTTAACTCAGTTTAGGGTTATTGGATAAAAGTTTAAGGGCAGGCTTTATGGAGAGGTGATCGTTCATCCCGTAGGAACCACAGGCATCAAGCCTGAGTTGCCAGATCATTTCTCTGTATTCAAGTAGGGACTCCCAATCACCTCCCCTTTCATTTCTTGTAACCTCTTCAAGAACCCAAAACTTGATGTTGGTTTTTTTACACACCTCAGTGTGCCTAAAAAGGGCGTTGTTACCATTTCTTTTGTTTATATCTCTTATATGTTCATAAACCCTTTGTTTTAACTTACGCTCGGTTTTACCAACGTAGTATTTTTCACAGGTTAAACATAAAGCCAAATAAACCACCCCTTTGGTGTGACAGGTGTGGTAGCCCTTACTTTTCAACTTCAAGTTTAATTTACTAAGCCAAAGTGTTTTTTCCCCCAATATAAAGGTACATTGTCCACATCTACCACATTTGTGAGTCCCCACCTTTTGTTGTGTTCCACTTCCACAGGGGGGCTTCTTCATCTCAAATAATTTTTTGAAATTATTATTATTCCTGAACCCAAACCTAAGTGGTTGTTGAAAAATGGAGACATCAGTGCTAATATGGGAGAACATTTTCCACGCTTCGTTTATGCCTCTTTGTATCCAATATATCCCTTTATAATAAGTCAACATCAGACGAGGTATATTATTATCATCTGTATTGTTAATCTTTAACCTAGAAGGAATAATCGTTGCCTGTCCAACGTCACAATGGTTGTGTGTAAGTAGTGGCTTGTACTGAATGTACCGTTTTCTCAAAACTTCACGTTTAACATTCTTAATTAATGCAAGTGGGTAGCCTCTGTCCCTAAAAAACCTTTGTATTAAATCCATTTCCTTACCGCATGAACCATCTTTGCTGGTCATACGTGAGGCCCTGATCATTTGACCTTTAACTATATTTCTCCTAAGATATAAGGGGTGGTCACTTTCAAAGTGAACATAGGAATTAGAAAAACATTCCTTTCTAAAAACCTTAGATTCATATTTGTTACCTACATTATTCTTAATGATAGTCACATCTAGGTAATTTATCTGTTCTTTACTATATTGAAAGGTAAATTCCAGGAAAGTAGTAGTTTCATTTTTATAAGCTATTATTAGTCACCTTTCTCTTATGTTATCTATCTTAATTTGTCTCCATCTTTCAATGTGCATGTTTCTATATACACACATTTTAAGCACACATATTTGTATATTATGTTATTATATTACATTATGATATATCGTAAAACTGCAGCCTTGAACCCTTCTGTGTAAAACACTTCTGCCAAACATCTGAAAATTTATTTAAGATCTGTATCTCCCCTATTCACGGTTATCAATGCTACAAATCTTCACTGTACAAATGTAAACAGGTATTTTCATTTTTGATAAAAAAAAAAATTCATGTTTCGCTATTCAAAATTTCAACTGTACACTTTTTTTTTCCAAGAAATGTTTTTGAGATATTCAAAGTTTTGTAACTTTAAAACTAAAAGAAATCTTTCCAAGCGTCCACTAAAGAGAGACAATTTGCCACCTGAACTGTCAGATTAACAAATGCAAATAAAGTCCTGTTTTCACAGATCAGCAACTTGGCTTATTTGGCATGTTCTTTTAGTCATTCTTTATTGTGTTCCCCAATAATTAATATTCTTCTTCCAAAATTAATTGTTTCAGTGTATTAATCCTGACCCGTATAACAATTTGTCTGCTTTTGATAAGAAGCAGTCCTGCCTTAGGAAATTCATATTTGAATGCAGTGATCATTAAAATGGTCAATTAATTGAGAGATGTAAATTGTACCATAACAGCAAGCATGGAAAACACTTCAGTGTCTCTAATTTCACGTTTGTAGAGATTTTTTTTAATGGCTTTCTGTCAAAAAAGTGTCACAGTCACAGGCTACAGATGGACAAACAAATGGCAAAAATAAATAAATTAATGAATTCATGTTTACATCTGAATAATACATTTTATAGGTACATAGGTCTTCATTTATCATAGAGATCGTTTGCTGTGAGGCTTCTATTCATAAGCACTAGATGAGGAAGTCACTTGTGTTTCTTTGTGAGTTAGAAAGAGACTTTCATATGTCTAGTGTCACTGATGCAGCTACATTCACAGTTCAGCCTGAGGACAACTTGTTTAAATAACACAAATCCATTACAGTGCTGTTAATGGGCAACTGATGTACTTACAGGTCATGCTAACTTCCAAGGATTCAGTTGAATTCCTTACAAGGTGTGCTGCAAACACAGTGTTTCTTATTAACTTTAATGTAGTTTGAAGAAAGTGTGCAAAGTACTAGTCAAGTGCTGGTACATTCATTTCACAGTCGTAAAATTAAAGTAAATGTTAGCAAGAGACATATCAGAGTCTATCAGAATCATTGAGAAAACACGAGGCACCTCTTAAAATGGAGAACATCGACATCTGTGCAGTGACAGAGACCTGGTTCAAAGCTCCAGAGAGCACCCCTGCGTTACCAGGCTATAATTCATACCACACCTTTCGGCCACCTAACCCAGAACGAAGCACTAAAGGTGGAGGCGTGTCCATATTCATTAAGGATATCCACACTTCCAGGCTAGTTGCACAGCATAATGCATCCGAAATTATCCAAGTGCAACTAACTCTGGCCAAGACCGCAATCCAAATTGTAGCTTGCTACAGACCCCCCACCATGCCCCAGGATTCCCACTCCTCATTTCTTGATACACTGAAAAGGATTAGGGTACAACCCAACATCCTAATGGGCGATTTCAGCTACCCCACCATTAACTGGGAAAACTACTCATGTACCAACTCTTTTGCTTAACGTTTTCTAGAATTCATAAATTCCAATGCCTTGGATCAACTTATTCACACCCCACCAGGGACATCAATATCCTAGACCTGGTCATTACCAACATGGAAAACCAGTGTTCCACACCAAAGGTCAATTCCTCGGTCAGATCCGACCACAAGCTAATCGGCCTAGACATCCACATCCCACCCCCAATTAGGGAAACCATCGTAAAGAACTTCTCCAAAGCCAACTTCACACTTTTTAAAACAGAACTGGCAAAATTCATGACACCCATGCAGATGGACAATAGAAGTATGACTGCTGAATCCTACACAAATGCACTTTATAAGCACTTACACGAGTGCATGGATCATACTATCCCTAATAGAACCAAGATGTTATCCTCCAGAAAAAGGAAGCCAATCTGGTGGTCCACTGCCATAAACAAACTCTACAACATTAGAAAGAAACTGTTACAAAAAGGAGTAAAATCCCATGACTGGAGGAACTCTGTGGTCAACTTCAGTAAGAAGCTGAGATCCCTCATAAAATCCTCCAAAGCTAGTAACGAAAACAAAATTGCCACTGACTCTAAAGACAACCACAAATCATTTTATAGCTGTCAAGAATCTCAATGGGAACATTCAGATCTGCTCTGAGTTACAGCACAATGGCACTAAATATATAAAACCAACTGATATTGCCAACATCCTAGCAGATAGGTTCAGTGCTAACTTTACCCCCCTCTCACCCCCTAGAGGGCCCATCTCTATACCGGAAGAATGCAAAGTTCCTATAATCACGGCTGCACAGGTAAATAAACATACTCTCCAATGCCAAGAACACAGCATCCATGGGACCTGACAATATCCCAGGCTGCGTTCTACATGAACTACAGAATGAACTGGTACCCTACCTAAGTACCATGTTCAATCATAGCCTCACCTCAGGCTTTGTATCCACTGAATGGCACACCACGACGGTTATCCCACTCCACAAAGGGGGAGCCACGATGGACCCCGGGAACTACCGCCCCATTAGCCTGACGAGCCTGGTCTGCAAGGCCATGGAACGTATCATTGTGGAACTCATAAACAAAGACATTGGTAATCTCTAAACTGTGGACCCTACCCAGTTCGGATTTGTAAAAGGTAGATCATGTCTCCTAAACCTGATTGACTTCTTTGAAGCAGTCACCAAAGCCATGATGAGGGTAAAATGGTTCACACAACTTATCTAGATCTCGCCAAGGCTTTTGACACCATCCCCCACTCTGGAATTATAGATAAGCTCACTAAACTAGGTATAAATCCCCATGTCACAAGATGGGTTGCCAAGTAGCTCATGGACAGAACCCACACTGTGAAAGTAGTGGATTCCAAATCCGACTTCAGACCAGTGACAAGTGGAGTACCACAGGGTTCAGTCCTGGGTCCTCTCCTGTTTGGTATCTACTTCTCTGAAGTGCAAGCTAACACAGAAGGTCTTTGGCTAACAAAGTTTGCAGATGACTGCAAACTAGGAGCCATAATCGAAACTCCTAACGACGTGGACAAACTACAAAAGGGCCTCAGTGAGACAGATACCTGGTGTCAAAGCCATGGCCTGAAGCTCAATGCCAAAAAGTGTATTGTCATCCCCTTTGGTAAAAACTCTGTACCCATGAACTACCACATAGCTGGTAGTCTACTTAATGCCGAAAATGTGATGAGACCTTGGGACACAGGTGGACAGTAGTCTCTCCTTTGATAATCACATCGCCACAGTGGTCAGGAAATCCTTCTACGTGGCTCATCTCATTACAAAAGGATTCTCATCCAGAAAAAAAAAAAAAAGAGTACAACGCCCCTTTTGGTATGTACCTCACAAGACATCTACAATAACTGGAAAGACCATAGAAATACCTCACAAAGAGGATTACTGGCCTCAAACAGATGCACTCCGCAGACCGTCTCAAAAAACTACAGCTTTACTCCATCACATATCGCCTACTCAGGGACGATCTCTGCCTAACATACAAAGCTATGTCAAACCCAGAGCTGTTGGACATGCTCCACTTGAAATCCGAATCCCTCCGAGCTACACACTCTAGGGACCTAAATCTTGTCACCACAATAAACAGAACATGCTGGAGGGATAGATTCCTGTCCCAGAGACTTCCCATACTCTGGAACAGACTACCTATCTATGTCAAACAGAGCTCCTCATTAGCACTCTTCAAGAAAAATCTTGATGATTGGATGGGAAATGGGAAATTCACCCCAGGGATCACTTCTGTGGCTCTGCTCGACAGGGGCACAGGAAAATAATTTTCTTGGGTGGCGAAAGCCAGGGTACATTTTTTGGCTAGGCTTATATAGGCCCTAGGGCCAATAGCCTAGTACCTACCTATGAACCTAATTATGTTGCAATGGAATACTAGAACACTCGTATTCCCTTCAGCTGGTGTACATGGAATTATTTTGAAAGACATACTTACTTGTAGTGAAACGACAATCCCTCTAAATGAATCCTCAGTTGGGAGAAAACTTTTGTTTCAGTGCTTCGTAAGCTACTATCCTCTGAATATTTATTCTTACCAAACGATGTTTTTCTGAATACTTATTTTTGCCAAACAATGTTTTATTCTGATGCTATTGATTTATATGTCTATGAAGAAATGTTAAATGTGTTACTATGTTCCTATATGTATAATTGAATGCCTTATGAGTACAGTTATGTATTTTAAAAAAAAAATATTTTTAGCACTGTTTTATGTGGAGCTTTTCTCCCCCGGCCTCCGCTGAAAATGGACCTGTGTCCAGTTGGTCTTTCCCGGTCATCAAATGTAAAATAAAATAAATAAATTGGTAGCCTCAGTTGAACATACTGCAGTGATTCCTGGCAGTTATATGCATTCTAAAACCATGTGGCACGATGAAGTGATTTTGAGAGGTATTGAATCAAGTGAGCAGTATTCATGCACAAACATGCCTGCATTTGTTTTTCTTTTAAAATTAAAAACTCATTTTGCAACAAAAGTAAATTCACACTTCACAACCAGAATGCTTTTATGCATGTATTTCCTTGCTTATATGTTTGTTTGTTTGTTTGTTTGTGTGTTTTGTTAACTGGAATAGTCTAGGCTGGAGGCTTGGGAAAAGTTCCACTTCAACATATTACATTATATAAAAAGTACTAATACTTCATTCAGTGCTACAGTTATAATGGTATTTAGCAGTTATTGAACACTTTACAGTAAACAGAGAGTACTAAAGTATTACACTCATGGAGCACAGCAGTATATTGGCAATTATAGCATAACATGTCCATTTCCAAATGTGTAAACATCCATGATAAATAAAGAGGAGCTTGATTTTAAGGTAGTTGAAGAGATGGCATTTTGAATGAATATGTTACCCTTAAGAGCAAGAGAAAAGTCACACATACAAGTATGTCTTTATATATATATATATATATATAATGTGGTTGCATTTCATTTGGTTACGTGTTGAAATATTGAATGTTTGCCACCTTAAAAGACTGACCCCAGGATTCACTAACCTTTCGTGTAAGACTAAGTTAGTCTTGCACGGAAACTGCAGTCTGAGTAAGACGGCAGCGTGCCATGCATATTCATGAGGGCGTGCTGCCTCATCTCTAAGGCTAACACGGAGCATGCACGAGTGCAGGGGGCGTGTGTGACTGCTGAGCAATCCAAAAATCCACCCCCCTGAAAGTCTGTCAATCGAGAAATGTTAATTTACATGAGCGAGTCCACTCAAATGGGTACATACCCAACACTGCACTCCCCACATTCTAAACCCCTGTACAATTATAAACCGTAAAACTTTTATTTATTTTTTTTTAATGTTCCCGATATAGCTGCCCGTATTTGCGCATGTTTGCGTGGGTTTGCCTATTGCTTAGCTACAGTTAGCAGCATAGACAAGAAAAAAATATGCAAATTAATGAAAATAGCGATAGCACAGTGGTAGAGCCTTCGCACAAAGATGAGTCATTCCATGTTTGAGTACCACCACTCCCTCTTCTATTTTCAGTAGGAAATCTGTATATAAAAATAATTCCTGACATTTATCATTGAAATTTTTGTAAAAAGTATTGAAATGGCTTATGTAGTAGTGGATGAATTTTATATATATATATATATATATATATATATATATATATATATATATATATAATAAGTTGTTGTGTCTTTCGTCTTTTTCCCTGTTAGGGGTCACCACAGCGGAACTCCGGTCCGCTAATGATTGGCAGTTGATTTTTACGTGCCGAGTTGCCAGCCCTGACCCACAACCTTCAACGAAGGTACGCCCATTCACACATGTCTCCACGCAGCAGATGCTGTAGCTGAGAATCGAACCGGACAGCGTCTTATTGTGAGGCGACAACACTACCGCACCACCATGCATAAGTAATGTATCTTAAGCAATGTGAAACACTGCTAAGCAAAGTTAACCAGTATTAAGCATATTTAAATGTAAATACTCATAGCTGAGCACTGCGTTAACTAGCGCAAACGCTTTGGGCATAGGTGCGCATTGTGCCAACTAGCGCAAACAGACCATGGTTTGCACGACGTTGCGCATCGTGCCAACTTGCGAAATGAGATTGCGCGTAGCTGCAAAAACCAGTGCAACGTTGAGCAACATCGGGCAAAGCTCAGCAAAATTGGCTAACCACAGCCACACCTCCTAGCTGGTCTGGCTAGTAGTAAAATAAAAAGCAATGCCAGGGCTCGAACCAGGGATACTGTGCACCATAATCACAGTACTGAACCACTAAGCCATGACAGCATTTCATGACCATGCACTTTCTACACACACACACACACACACACACACACACACACACACACATACATATCAGTGGAAGTTTACCCATTGCTAAGTAGGTGTGCTTTCAGCTGAGTTTTTTCAAAACTGGCCAGTCACAGATAAGTGCGGGAAATGAGGCATATTTAAGCTCCATAAGTGGGAATACTTGCTATAACTGGTTGTAGCTCCCATCTGCAGTCAACATGGCCAGTGTTGGGGAGGGCTCTCGATTTTGAGCACAAAGTTGGGGCATTGAGGAGTCAAAAGTAATGGTTTGGCTCCTCATCCATAATCATGAGGAGAGACTCTTGCAGGGCCAGTTCCAGGGCACCCAATACAAAGCGGAAGCCTGGAACCGTCTAGCTCATGATCTCATCAGTGCCACAGGCGTCCCTCTGACTGGTGAGCAGGTCAGACACCACTACTCAGACCTGAAGAGATGCAAGGAGGACTGACTGAACCAGTGGATACAGGAGGCCCATGGGATGGAAAATGCCCTACTACTGAGTAGGTAGCCATGGAATGAAGTATGTAAGTATTGCTATTGTAGTCTATATTATGGATAGCTATGTCTCAATATCACTTCATTTACTTCACAGCTGCAGGTGTCCATGCTGCGAATCAGCAAGCCTATGCAGATAGGCTGCTAAGGCTACGCCACCAGGCAGGTTAGTAATTATTCTGCATGTATTGTTATATAAAAATAGGTGAGAGAGCCTGAAAAAAAGTGTTGTAGCCCAATAATAAAGGTATAATACGTCTTGAATAACTTCTCTGCATGTACTGTTATATAAAATAAGTGAGAGAGCCTGAAAAAGAGTGTTGTAAACCATTAATAAAGGTATAAGTCTTGACTAAATCTTCTGCATGCACTGTTATATCAAATAAATGAGAGAGCCTCTAGAAAAGTGTGTTATGTAATTAATAAAGGTGTAATTCCTGGAGTGTGTCTGTGTCACTTTCTTTGATATGTTGTTGTACTCTTGCATTATAGAAATACTACTGTTGTATTAAGCGCTGTCAACCCACACTTGGGTAGGCCCATATAAAGTGGATGAAGGGAGTGCCAGTAGCTGTTAAGCATATATACAGTCCTCAACTGTTGGTTCATGGCCAGCATGTACAGGTTAATCTGGCACATGAGTAGCTTGTTATTGTGTTTCCCAGAAATGTCAGTGTGCTGCTAGAAATTTATGGGGCTGTTAAAATATATAAATATAAATATAATATATAAATACGTAGCAGTACCATCTGCATCCTGGACAGTTTGTATGTCAGATACAGGTCAGGTATATAAAGAACTAGCAAAACCCATTTCGCAATTTAACGGACATTGCCTAGTGTAATAATACATGTAGGGGATATATACCTGCAGTCAATAGGAATGTAGTGTAAACTATAAGTATATATAAGTTGTTAATGGAGATATCTTTTTATACCCTACTGTATGTGCATAAACAGTGAAATTCCACACCTCAATGGGTATGTCTAATCTCAAAACATTTGTTGGGACATATGTCCTATTGGCTTATAAATATCTGCATTTACTTTGATGCATGTGCCCTGTTCAAATACCAGAATCTTGGTGGCCTGTTGCCACCAATTAATCATGCATGCTGTTGGAATGTCCACTGTTGTTCTATATATGCATGTGTTATGCTTGCTGTTCAACTGTTGGAACTGGTGTGTTGGGTTAATGGGAATACTACTGCATGCTGTTACAACTAATTTGGAATGCTGTTGGCTGTTACCAACCCATATTGTCATTAAATCCTCCTAAACATAGAACGTATGGGAAGGCCAGTCCCAGCAGACCCACCTGTACCACCTCAGCTGGCGATGGCACCTGGCACCAACAGGTCTGGTGCCCAGCCTGGGACCTCCGCCTCCATTGGGCCTGTGCCACCTATGGGTGGAAGCGCTCCAGGGGATGGGGCTTGTCCCCCCATGCAAGTGTGGGCGGAGGAGGGCCACCTCTCACCCTCCGAACGGTCCGGGCTGTGGTGCGTAGGGAGATCCAGCGTTCTGTCACTGATCCTCTATGCCATCTTGAGGCACGTGTGGCGTGACTCATGGGTGAGCCTGCCCTTCCTACACAACCCCACAGCACAGCCACCCTCTGGACTGTGAAGGTGCAGTGGTGACTGCCCATGGGTGGGTATCTCAGTTCCACTGTTGCCATCTGTGGTCTCATGGGCTTGCGGTTTCCAAACATCCTTCCCCATCAATGTTGTTTACCTCCACATGTGTCATATTCCGCCCCTGTATGCGTCTTGTTTGTCCTGTCTGTTTACCTCCCCAAATATACCTACACCCCCTACCCCGCATTCCACTCTCACCTAGAAAAAATAAAAAGGGCAATCTGCTCCAAAAAAAAATTATGCCCCATACATAGCTGCCCATTTTGCACACATGTCTTCTAGACGTATAAAATGTAATTTAATTGGCAGTACAACATACTTTGTTGTCCTCACCCCTCTTTCAGGGGTCGAAGTTTTCATATTTCCCTCCAAAATTATTGCATTTGCACAGCTGTTGCTGTAAAAGAAATGGGCAGCTATGGTCCTTCCCTACACCCGTCCTGCACATCCCGAGCTGTTTTCCTTACTGTCTTTCCCTCTTTGTGCCCCTTTTTCACCACTTTCCTATCTCCCCATTTTCTTTTTTCCTCAAAGAAATGAGCACGAGGGTTAGTGGGAGTAAGCACTTTTAAGCAGTAGTTAGCGGGTTTGCACAAGTGTGTGCTTAGCTAAGTTGTGCAAACCCGCACAAACCCTCTTACAACTGCTTAAAAGTGCCTTAGTCACTCTGCATGTGAGGGCCCTTGTTCTGCTCAGCAGCAAAATAAAGCACCTCTGTCAGTCTCGAACCCCGGACCTTGGACACACTAGACTGCATGAAGTACCACTAAACCACAGTAGGTATACAGCAGGTTGTTGCTGAAATAGATATTTCATGCATCAGAATGAGTGAATGTAAAGGAAAAATAGGAATGCCATAACACAAAACCTGTTCTGTGGAACTTTACCAGCAGTTGTTGTGGAATTGCATTACATGACTGTGATAAGAGAACCAGCCATTCTAGCAGGAAATAATGTTACATCAGCACTTTACAACCCCCACACAGTATCATAGCAGGACAAACGGTGGCATATCTGATTAGGGCAGAGGACATACATCTCAACTGTGACTACATTTCAGGGATGTCCCTGATTTTGAAACATATGTTAGCTGTGTCCCTCTGAATCCCCTGAAAAGTACTGACATTAGGCAGAAAGGCGGAGTATTGCACCTAATGAATAATGACAAGATGTAGGAGTTAGACACTGCTTGTACTTCAGAAAAGGTGTAGTAATTCATATGCACTGGTTCTCTTGAAGTCTCCACTTACTGGCTCTAATATTTTGAAGGTGTACCTCACTTTTACCTACCTTTACCTCACTCTGTTCAAATATGCACCTGAGTGTTTCAGTGGCCTGGCCGAGGCAGAAACACACAGGCATATCAGCTTTTCTGCTGTTACACACTGTGCAAATAGCTTTGGAAGGAGTTCCACAAGCATACCCTTATGTAGGAGTACAACACTGAAATACCAAAGGATGTAGCCATGTACTGGTAGCAAACGACTGTAACAATGCCATTGTACCAGTGCTGAAAAGACCTGTGCGTTGCACAGACAGAGAATAACAGCCTAATGTCTGGCTACCATCTGGATAATCACAGTTTGGAGCTATGCAGACAGACTACTTGCCTTGCTAAACTAACAGGTACACAGCAACCCTTTAAGTCCAGCAAGATAACATTCACACAATAATACATAATACTCTCTGTATGTCTGCATCCCCACCCAAATGTACAATATACCTGTGTGCTCATGGTCTACCAAGGATGTAGGTAGGCATACTCAGTACTGGAATTGTCCAGTCCTGTGCTAATGTCAACAATAAAAAAGCACAAACTGTGCAGAATTGAGTACATTATTATTCACAGTATAGCAGTTCACAAACAGTTCATGTGCCAAATGAATACATCTCAATAACTACTTTTGTATGGCAGTTAATTGCATGAGTAGAAAAGAAACTACATACACCAATGTATCCTGTGTTTAGCATTTGTAGGGGTGAGTACAATTCTACACAGAGAGAGAGAGAGAGAGAGAGTACAATTCTACACACACAGAGAGAGAGAGAGAGAGAGAGAGAGAGACAAATTGGTGCATAGCTGTGTGCAGTGGGACATAACTGTGACATATGTAGCTCAGCATTAAATGTCAAACATCTGATCCATGTTAACTCATACAGCTATACAGCTATATAAGCATGGATGTGACAGAGTAAAACATGCATGATAGTCATATTAACGTGTAGCCTAGCATTGGCAACTGCTGTACCACGCTAGTATGCTAATCTAGCATTTGCAGCTATATATACACCCTCTAATATTACTGTGTGCTCATGTGACACCTGTTCATGTTGCAGCAAGGCCCAACAAGTCAGCCGTGAGGTCCAGGGACTTACAACAGTGCGGGCCTTCTGTGTGTATGGCACACACATACAGAGAGATATATCTGTGTCAGATATATTAACATCTGTACATGTGCATAGAGCAAGGGACATACTGCAACTGTTTGTGAAGGGTGGATATATATATATATATATATATATATATATATGTTGGTAAAGGTTGTTATGTGCATATTTGTATGTAGGTTGTAGTGTGTGGCAAACAAGACAGCATACAGTGCTGGTATATGACATGTGGTGGTTAAATGCTGTGGGTGTGATTTGTCAGGTTTGCAGTGTTGCAGCCAGGGAGGCCTGCTAAAGCTACATGGACTGAGAACACCTTTAATGCATTTCGCACAAGACTGTGCAATATTATTACATAACTGTATACCTCACATCCTTCGCATAATTGATATTCCCACCATGAAAGGTGTACTGTATATGTGCCTATATGTATATCTATATGTACACCAATGGATGTTTATGTGTGTGTATGTGTGTGTGTGTAGTGATGAAGACATAGCCTCAAGCTCAATGTCGAAAATGCATTGGCATCCCTTTTGGTAAAAACTCTGTACCCATGAACTACCGCATAGGTGGTAGTCTACTTAGCACCGAAAGTGTGATGAGACCATGGGACACAGTTGGACAGTAGTCTCCCCTTTGATAATCACAGTGCCACACTAGTCATGTAATCTGTCTACTTGGCACACCTCATCACAAAAGGTGTGTCATCCAGGGAAAAAGTGGTCAGTGTTCCCCTCTACTCATCATTCATAAAACCCATTATAGAGTACAATGCCCCTTTTGGTATGTACCTCACAAGACATCTACAGCAACTGGAAAGGCCACAGACATACCTCACAAAGAGTATTACCAGCCTCAAACAGATGCTGTATGCAGACCGTCTCACAAAACCACAGCTAGACTGTGTCGCATATCGTCTACCCAGAGGTGACCTCTGCCTAACATACAAAGCTATGTCAAACCCAGAGCTGTTGGACATGCTCCACGTAAACAGATTACAATCCCTACAAGCTACACGCTCTGGGGACCTAAACCTTGTCACCTCAATAAACAGAACATGCTGGAGGGATAGATTCCTATCTCAGAGACATCCCATACTCTGGAACAAACTACCTATCAATAGCAAGCAAAGCTCCTCATTAGCACTCGTCATGAATAATCTTGATGATTGGATGGGAGATAGGAAATACTCCCCGGGAATCACCTCTGTGGCTCTGCTTGACAGGGACACATGAAATTAAATTACTTGGGTAGCAAAGGCCAGGGTGCCATCTGGCTAGGCTTCTGTAGGCCCTAGGGCCAATAGCCTATTACTTACCTATGAACCGATACACACCCACATGTACTTGTTGCAATAATTGCTATGTGAGGTTGACTGAGTGTGATGGTGAATGTGTTGGTGAATGTGTCAAAGCTGTGTATATGTGGGATAGCTTGGTGGGAAACTGTTTCTGTCATGGTATTTTGTGTCCTAGCGCTGATCCCAGCAAAAGATGTGTATGCTATTGCTAGGCAGAAAAAGCAGTACGGCATACAGTCTGATGTAGTCCCTTGGTGTTAACTGGGGTGTGCCATTGGAGGCTAAAGCAGTACATGTATGCTTATTGATTGGTACTGCTGGTGAATCCAAATCCTGTATGAACTGTAGTACTACCTGAAGCTGTAGGCCTAAACAGCACAGTATGGTGTATGTCCACATTGCTTGGAACCACTGTTTTGTGTGTTCCCTGTAGTCCTCACAGATTACATACCTCAGGTATAAGGTTTTGTAAGTACTGACACACAGTACTATATGCTACACAGGTAAAGCTCATCTAGGTTGCCATACCTTTGTGTCTTGTATGTATGTCTGATGTGTTTGTGGGTATGCCTGTAACATGCCCTCAGTCATATGTGTGTTACAGGATAGAAGTGTGTATCTAGCAACATGTATAGTCTAGTACAGCAGTATGCCACCTATATTCACAAATGTGCACATATTTTAGGCAGGGGTTTGCCATCAATAACTAGTGTGGTATACTGGTAATACTGTAACTGGACTTTACAATCATTGCAATGGATGACATATTTCTTTATGCATTAGCTTGATATATATTTCCTGTGGCCAGGTGGTGCATTGTGTCACATACAGTGTGCCGTGTACTGTTGTATAGTCTTACATAGTGGTTTCTCTTTGTTGCTGTGCTGAACATGGTTTAATATATAGAGTGCGCCAAGCACTGTCAGGCAGTTGTGGGTTGAGCACTGATATGTGGTATTGAAAGTGTGTATCCTCTGACAGCCAATAGGTTGCTATATATATGACAGTTCAGTGATATCTGTACTGTAGAATAAGTGTGTCACATGACTTGCTCACACATATTGTTTCATTGTCTTCCAGGTTTCATGGCCCACCATCGCAACCCAAGCTATAGTCCTGCTGAGGATGACGTCATAACAACCAGCCTGGTTCAGCACTACAGACTGGTTTTCTCAAGAACCAGCCAGGACCACCATGAGCAGACTGCGTTGTGGCAAGATGTTGTCCATAGGGTAAATTACATAGGCATGCATAACCGGACATATGAGCAGGTACGCCATCACTGCAGTGATTTACTTAGACATGTCTGGCAGCATGCGTCTGATGTCCATAGACAACAGCTTGCCACAGGTGGTGGGGTTACCATCCATCCCCCCCTCACCAGAGTGGAGGAGTTGCTCCTGAGCCTGGTGGCTTCTGGCCAACAACAACAACAGCAGACATGTATCATCATGGAGGCCGGAGCCACCCAGCAAGTTCACACGGAGCATGCAGGTAACATGGCCTATCTGTAGACTACTGTTACCTCTATTGGTAGATCATGCATATGTGAGATGTGTACTGTGTAGTTAGAAGATGTGGAGCCTGGAGTTGTGCAATACTGATAATTTGGAACATAATCTATAGGCCTGTGACTGTCAACTGTTGTACTACTGTAAGATTGCAAACCCACGGTAGCAATGCCACAGTTGTTGCCACTGACAAACTGTCTCTTATCCTTGTAGGTCCCTCAGCTGTGACAGCAAGACAGCAGACCCATGCTGGTGAGTGTGTTCTACATTTAATATTGCAACTAAAATGTGCATGTCATAGGTGAGGTGTAGGCCATGTACACATGTAACACACCTACGCATAATGCATGCTGTGCATGTTTGCTGTGAGACTATGCACATCTCAGTAACATGAGTAGCTGCCTCAACCACATGCAATACACAGAGCATCTCAAACAATTGGGGCTACACTGTAGTGGACATTGGATAGGCAGAGTCGATACACATGCACACAACATACACAATATGCTACACATGGCGTATTCCGACACCTGCTGTAAGGTCACACTCCAGTATCCCAAATGTCATCCACACAGCACGCATAATATACCTGAGGGGTAGAGACCTATCGTGGGGTGGTGCGACACTCTTCAACACACAACACATTCATGTTAGGCAATGCTCCCTATTGGGCACCTTACAAACCCATGTAACAACTGGCTGTGAAATGGTGAATGTAGCCATGGTACTGCATTTCAGGTACAGCATGATAAATGCCGGTCTGGTACACATTAGTAGCCTTGAGTGACCACATGATGCTGCATGATGATGGCTCATGGTACTACACCCCATCCAGTTACAGTAACCACAGTACTACACATAGCATTCATTGCTATACACCTCAATGTTGTGCGTTTGTGTGTGCAAACATATGCATCTATACACAATATGCATAGCAATCACCATTTGCAGAAAGTGACACATATATGTCTTGTAATGCTATTGAGTGTATAGGTCACATGACACACATTGGGTATGTGTGATGTTTAATGTTGCAGTTGTGTTGTAGCATGCCATGTCATGGCTGGCACTGGCATGTCCACAATATGTTCTGCACTCACCATAACTACTGTACAATGGCTATATTGAGCAATGGTATTCCATCAGGTATACATGCACCGCTGATCCTGTGTGTATATATAGCATGCATGAGCTAAACCTGTGTCCACAATTATCTGCTAAAGACACAGACGCTCTAATCAGAAATGGATATCTATGTGACAAACAGATACACATCCAGCCATGGTATGTATACCTGTGAGTGATGGTGCACAGGACATTAAAGAGCTTTTAATACTTGCACAGCAATGTTGTGTCCATGTACACATAGCATTCCAGGGTGAGGCCAATCATTGAACAACAACACACATGCATCAAAGCCATGTATACTGTTATTAGCAAGGACTGTCTACACTCATTCTGCATGCTGTTGAGCAATACACTTCCTGCTTGCTGACACTTGTGATATGACTGTTTGGCTTGTGATACTGTACCCCACCATCAACCGCTATTGAGTATGCTCTGGATTGTTGGTGGTGTGTGTGTGTGTGTGTGTGTGTGTGTGTGTGTGTGTGTGTGTGTGTGTGTGTGTGTGTGTGTGTGTGTGTGTGTCTGTGTCTGCTTTAGTGAGGAGTGTATTTGTGTGCATGTGTTCATGTGTGCATGTGTTTGTGTGTTCATGTGTTCTGACGTCATGTACAGGTCGTAAAGTGTGTTTCCTGTCTTCCTCTCACAGGTGCTGAGGTTGGGCTGTTTCAGTGCAGCAGGGAACCTGATGTCACTGACACAAATAGTGATAATGAGGATAGGTGTGTTGAGGCACAGGCATGTTTGCCAGGGTCTGCCGTTAGGCCACCAATCGACAGTACACAAGTGTCCACCCCATCCATGCACACAGTCCATACTGCCTATACATCCATCATAACCAATGCCCTTGGCTGAGGGACAGTGTACAGTTGGCAATGGCCAGGACAGTGTGGTATCTATGACATATGCAGCCATAGCCAGATGTCTGGAATGATGTCCAGGGGTTCTCGTCGGAGCTCTGCTGGTCATCATGCCCCTGGCAGATGTGCCACAGGTCTTACAACCTCACGCATGTTCCAGGCTGTCATGGAGGCACAGGCACATATGGAACGGTACACCAGACAGGAACTAATGGCACAGAGGGCACATAACACCGCTTTAAATGACAGTAACCGTGACCTAGCAGGTGCCATCTGTAATTACACTGAGGTCATTGATAGACGTTGGGGTGAGACATTAGATGTCCTCTGCAATGTCATGTCCATGTGTCAGGACAGTGTGGGGCGGTTGAGACATAGACGTGGATGTATGCCAGCAACATCAGCAGCTGGCAGTCTCCATGGATGTCCCTCATGTCACAGCCACTCGCATAGTGCCAGTACCAGCAATGTTGGGGGTGGGCTGTCCATAGACCGTCCTAGAAAATCACATGCACGTGGCTCTGGCCAGTCCCAGCAGGGACCTGGGTTTAGTGTACATATGTTTACCTCTGAGGGTAGTACCCAGTCTGGCTTAGTACATGATACTGTCAGTAGCACCCCTACCAGGCACAGGTACTGTATCCGTGGCCAGAGATGATCTGTAAAGCCTAGCAGGTACAGTTTGTGCCTGTCCCACAAATCCCCGTATATGGCAGCCACATGGTGGAACTGTGTGCATGCAGATACACACACACACATAAACCAGACCCCTAGGGCTAACACATACCCACACACATTACATCAACATTGGCCCATACCAGTGGCCCTCAAACACACACACACACACACACACACACACACACACACACACACACACACACACACAGACATGTCGATTGTATGGCTCATTGTAGGCCTCTGGCAAACCAACAACACACCCTGTGCATATGATGAAACCTGTGCCACCCCCTGTCATCTGTAACATTGATGCAGGAACAGGCTAACAAGGTGCTGATGCACAGGGTGACTTTATAGCAGTATAGCAATGTTAAGCATGTTGTCAGCAGTAAACTGTAATGATATCCTTGAAGGTGTAACTGAGCAGGCATGATGCATTAAAGCTATAATTGTCAATGTAGTATTGTTTACACCAGTTTTAATTCCAATAGTGTATTGTCCGCCCACGTGCCACTTGGCTGATGTGTGTAGTATTGGCAGCATGTGTTAGAGAGTGGTCAGTATGTGTGGGATGTGTGCAGCACAGATTTGCAAGTGTACATTGGTGAACATGGTGGAGGTGCACTGTCTGCATGTACGTGCATAGTGGACACATGGGCAGGGTGACATGCCCTGTATTACACAGTGTTAACACTCCATAGTTTCTATTGGTGACCAGTATGCAATGTACTACACACATTTTGGAACCTGAGTACCATGTGTGTATGACATGTGCTGTGGGGATGCTATTACTATCTGTCATTGGTTTGCATTCTGGTAGTATACATCACCTCAACAGTCTGACCATAAACATTCGATGGATGATGTCTTGACAACTGGCACACAGATGTAGGACACACAGCAACATTTGGATCCTTCGGGTACTATACTATGCCAGTAACCAGTGTTATTCACCTGCACCCATTCCTGGGACTACCCCTGTTTGGCATATAGCTCTCTTAGGTACAGGCATACACAGTAGGGATATGTCCGTCCACGTTTGGAAATGCATACTGTGGGCTAGAATGCATTCTCCAGATGACACACACATACTCCACAAGGGTATCATACAGACAGATACCCATTGTCAAACCCATGCTGTAAAGCTATAAGTCAAATAAAGTACAGTCATCCACCTTCACAAAACATAGTATCCCCACAGTACAACATGGGTATTAGCCCCCAACATGTTGAGCGTTTACCGATGTATACATACAGCCAAGTGTTACGTCATCTCTCCTTTGATAATCACATTTCTAAAGGTATTTGGAAATCCCTTGGTGGATCACATAAGCAATAAGGGGTCCGCATGCATATCCACAAAGGTTGTTGTACAACTATAATGAATAGCCATCATTGACAGACTTTGCTGCGTTTGAATAGGTTTCAAATATACCTCAGGCATAAACCCTCACTCACACTATTCAATAGAAACCGTAATGAGTGTATGTGACACAGATGACCTAGGCCAGGGATAACTGCAGTTGCTGGGCTTGTCACAAGCATACAGATGTGACCTCAGGTCTGTAAAGCAGCAGCACACCCTGGCAAAGATAACAGATGTGTTAATGGAAAAAGCAGGGTACCCCCCTATGAAATAATCGAGGTTCCATGTATGTATATGTAATTGCCACACAGCTACCTGACATGTGTAATGCACATACTCTTGTCTTGTGATATGTCATACGGTAGTAAAAGCAAAACCCACGACACATTGACCAACAGTGTCACACACACACACACACACACACACACACACACACACACACACACACACACACACACACACTCTCATACAGTTGTCAGTTGCAGGATTCAAACCCCTACCTAACTATGTTATGGTACTACAGCAGTACACATTTACATGACGCGCTATACACATTACTGGGAGTTCTTCTTTCCACAGGTATATTTGTAGGATGGTGACATCATCCGACCTGACAAAGGTGAGAATACCACTTTGAATGTGTTGTTGTAGTCTCCAAAAAGGTTGCTCCTTTCCAACGGGAGACACACACACACACACAGACTCTCATACAGTTGTAGGATTCAAACCCCTACCTAACTATGTTATGATACTACAGCAGTACGCATTTACACAACACGCTATACACATTATTGGGTGTTCTTCTTTCCACAGGTATATTTGTAGGATGGTGACATCATCAGACTACACAAAGTGTGTACATTAGGTGACATTAGGTGGGCTACATAGATGGTATTTCTAAACACTTTGGCAATGTGATCATCAAAGGAGAGTGTACTATCTACCTGGGTCCACATGTCCATAATTACATTCTCCGTGCATACTGGATTACCACCTATGTGGTAATTTGTCTGCATTTTGTTTTATCCAAAGGTCTATGCATTGTTTGGCATTCTGCTTGAGGGCATTATTTATAATTACATTCTCCATACATACTGGATTACCACCTATGTGGTAATTTGCTGCACTTTGTTTTATCCAAAGGGATGTCTATGCATTGTTTGGCATTCTGCTTGAGGGCATTTTTTGACACCAGGTATCTGTCTCTGTAAGACCATTCTGGTGGATGTCTGCGTCAGCCGTAGAGTTGATTATGGACCACAGTTGGCCGTCATCTGCAAACTCGTTCAGCCATACTCCTCCCTTGCTTGCCTGTACCTCTGAGCAGTATCTACTGAATAGGTCGGGTCCCAGGACCAGGACCTGTGGGATGCCATTTGTGAGTGGTTTACAGGTGGACATGGCACACACAACTCTGAACATGTGTGTTCAATTTGTGAGACAGTTGGCCACCCATCCTGTGACATAAGTGTTAATGTTCAGGCTGGTAAGCTTGTCCATGATGCCAGACTGGGGAATGGTGTCAAAGGCCTTAGTGAGGTCCAGGTGGGCTGTGTGGCCTACGTTCACCTCCATCTATGTCCTTGGTAACTGTTTCAAGGACGTGAACTAGGTTTAGGGGCAGGATCTGCCTTTAACTAAGCCAGGTTGGGTAGAGTCCAGTGTCTGTTGTTTCCCAATGTGTCTGTTTATGGGTTCCATGATAATCTGCTCTATAGCTTTGCAGACCAGGCTGTGTAGGCCTGTAGGGCAATAGTTTCCAGGCTCCGTTGTGGCAACACATTTGTGGAGCTGGATGGCTGTTGCTGTATGCCATTCTTTGGGTACATAGCCTGTGGTATGGTTGAGTCTGGACAGTGAATGTAGGTGAGGGTGTAGTTCCTTTTGGGGCTGGTGTAAGACGCAGCCTGGCACACCATCCAGACCCATTGATGCTGTGTTCGTAGCTTTGGAGAGTGCTGTTTCTACCTGCATGTCCATGACGTCTGGGGCTGTGCAGTCTTCTGGGATGGACACAGGCCCTTTTGGAGGAGATGGGGGGGGTTGCACTGCACTTGTCCACCAGGATGTGACCAATGTCAGTTGGTCCAGTGTATGTTTTGCCACTTTGCAGTGGCGGACAGCATATTTGTGAGCTGCCACCTACATGTTTAGCATAGCTAATGAAGGATTTTTGGTGATTCTTACATTCCTTGGCATTTTGTCTTTAGAACCAGGCCTTGCATTATTTTATGAGCAATCATTGTGTCTTCCTAATACTGATCAGTGATGCCTTTCCTTTTGTGAGGTTTACCCTATCATGTGTTAGTTTCCTCCTTCTGTTGTATAGCTTATTTATGGACAACAACCACTGGCTTGGTGTCTTCCTTTTGGAGGTGTGCATCTTGGTTTTATTTGGGATGTCTTGATCCATGCATCCCTGTAGATGCTCATAGAATCACTTGTAAGTGATGATGCTGCGGATTGTATAGCATTATCCTATAGCAAGGGGGCTTTGGAACTTTACACTTTGGTCCTGAGAAGTGTGCATTTTGCTTTTGCAATGTCTTCACAGTGGTTTACTTGACTGGAGGGGGGGGGATGTGGATGTCCACTGTGATTACTTTATGATCTGTATTAACCAGCAAGGGGTTTATCTCTGTTGCGGAACACTGGTACCCCATGTTGGTGATGCTCCAGTCCAGTATGTTGTCACCTCTAGTAGCCATGGTGGCCAGTTGTTCCAGGGCATTTGAGTGTTTACACTCTAGGAAGCATTGGGCAACGGACATTGTACACCAGTAATTATCTCGGTCAATGTTTGGGTAGTTGTAATCCCCTCATATAATACTGTTTGGTAGGACCTTTATATTTTCCACTGCTCTCAGGAATACTGAGTGAGGTTCCTGAGACATGGTAGGTGATCTGTAGCAGCCTACAATGTGATAAGCAGATTTGCCCAATGTGACTTGCACTTGCATGGTCTCCGAGGCCTCATGCTGTGCCACTGACCTGGAGGTGTGTGTATCCATAAGGTAAATGGATACACCCCTTCCTTCTGTATTTCACTCTGGATTTTGAGTCCGAGGATCAGAGGGATTGTGAGTGTTTGTTTTATGTGGGGCATGTCCAACAGCTCTGTGTTTGACATAGCTTTGTATGTTATGCAGAGATCACCTCTGAGTAGGCAATATGCAAGGCAGTACAGCTGGAGCATTTACAGACGGTCTGTGTATGGCATGTATGTCAGGCCACCAATGCTCCTTGTGAGATATTTCTCCAGTCTTTCCAGTTGTTGTAGATGTCTTGTGAGGTACATAGCAGAAGGGGCATTGATGGTCACCCCCTTAAACACATCTGTGCACATCCATCTTTGCCTTATTATACTGTGTTCCCCCTACATATATACATATAGGTACATAGGTAGGTAATAGGCTATCTGCCTGAAGGCATATATTAGTATGGCCAGAGTGTGCAGCTATCTCCACCCATGGTGTTAGTTCCCTAGGCCTCTGTGTAGTAGAGCTGATGAAGTGCTGCCTGGTGTGACACTTCAGTTTCACATACACTCATCAAGGCTCCTCTGGAAAAGTGTCAGTGAGGGACTCGGCCTACTGTTTGCCTGTTCCAAAGTAAGGGACGTCTGTAAGGTAGTACTGTATCCCTCCAACATGTTCTATTTAATGTTGTGATGATATCCCTAGAGCATGTGGTACAGTGAGCTTGGGTTTACTACAGATAGCACATATACATCAGTTCTGCATTGGACATGGACCTGTCTGTTGGGCAGAGATCTCATGAGTAGACAGTATGCAACAGAGTACAGATTGAGTTAAATTCAGTCATGTTGCATGGGGCAACTGTTTGAGGCCAGTAATCCTCTTGTTGAGGTACTTACTGCTCTTTCCAGCTGCTGAAGGTGCCTGGTCAGATGCATTGCAACTCTGATGTGGTACTCTCATACAGGTCTGATGACTGATGGGCACAGGGAACCTCCTTTGACCTACATGCAAAGACTTTGGCGGTTTGTGGGAATGCATAGCATGTATTTCTAACCAATTTGTGAATGTGTTTCTGGAAGTGGAGATGACTATCCACATGTGTCCAAATCAACTCCATATTTATAGTGTTGGCACCTATGTGGTATTTGTATGACTGTAGCTCGGGGCCATAATCCTGTCACCACATCTGTCTGACTGTGAACCTTTATAAAGATGTCTCTGTTGTCCCAAGCATCGGGTATGACAACATTTGCGTAATTTGTGAATGTGTTTCTGGAAGTGGAGATGACTATCCACATGTGTCCATATCAACTCCATATTTATAGTGTTGGCACCTATGTGGTATTTGTATGACTGTAGCTCGGGGCCATAATCCTGTCACCACATCTGTCTGACTGTGAACCTTTATAAAGATGTCTCTGTTGTCCCAAGCATCGGGTATGACAACATTTGCGCAGTCAGCCACAACCTTTGCTAAACATAGCCCTTGTGTGTTTGACTGTATATCTGAAGAGCATACACCAGACAGGCGGGGTCTCATGACTGAGCTATGGGGGACACCAGTTGTTACCAGCTTGAACAGGTGACCACATTTCTTACCTTGTGGGATCTATCTGTGCCCCCATTTGGCAATCCATCAGATGACATACATATTTATGCACGGGTTGTTGATATTGTGGATATGACGTGTCTGGGATGTTTGCAACGGGCTTTACAAGGTCTATGTGGGACATGTGTAGCTCATTTCATTGCTGTATGTCCTGGGTGAGTGCTTTGAAAACAGTGTAGCAGGTTTGGGAACCATGATCTGCCCCTGAACAAACCAGTATGGCTAGGGTTGGGTGTTTGTAGGCTCCCAATACCTCTGTTTATGAGGTCCATCATGATGGACACCATTGCTTTGTAGATAAGGCTTAATTGGCTTATAAGACAATAGTTCCCATGGTCTGTTGTGCATGAACACTTGGAGTGTGCCAAACATTGCTGTAACCCATTCATCAGTTTCATATCCTGTACAGAGGGTGAGGCTCAACAGACTGTTCAGGTGCAGGGTCTGTTTGTTCTGGAGTTCACTTATGACACAGCTTGGGAAACAATGTAATCCCATAGACGCCATGTTTTCAGGTTTGGAAGGAGCTGTTTACCCATTCTCTATGTGATATCTGTGCTTTCACAATCTCCAGGTATGATGATGGGGCCTTTTGTCAGTGAGAGGGGGGTATGTATGTATGAGCCTCTCTGACAGGATGCTGGCAATGTCAGTCATTTACAGTTTGCACTGACTCAGGATATATATGAGTGTACATTGCTATTTATGACATAGTGGAAGGAAGCGTCATGGTTCTCTATGGACTCCTTCACAGATTATTTTGCCAGAACATGGATTGGATAATATTTGGAGTGCACATTGTTTATTGATGATACTGATTGCAGGTTTATTGATGATCTTTGCTTTTTCACTTTCTGTAAACAACTTAAGTACTTGTGGTACATAGTTTGATTATGACAGGGTTCCATATATTATATGTGTCTGTTTTCATATAACTGTGAGCAAAAGGCAGGATTGGTGAATAGTGACAGGTTCCTGGGGTAAAACATGCAACTGCCAGATATATGTGGTCCACTGCTGTACTCAGACATGGCCTAAGTGTGTGAGCATGCCCAGTGTGACTTTTCAGTATGTTGTTGCCTAACATTTGCTTTGTTTATTTAAGTGTGTGAGCATGCCCAGTATGACCTTTCAGTATGTTGCTGACTGAAATCCACTACATTTGTGGAAGTGTGTGAGCACGCCTGGTATAGACATTTATACTATATGTGTGTGGAAAATCAAGTTGTATTTTTACTGCAGGGCTCATCTTTGTGTCATAAATCAACAGGGATCATGCTGTGCCTGCAGGGCTTCCATGAGACACTTTGCATAAACTTATCAACATTTCTACATTCAGGGGGGACAGCTATTCTTTGTACATTTCTACCCGGGGGCACACCTGATTGTTACTGTGGGTGTACATAGGATGAGAGGTTCACCTGACACATACACATTTGCTAGGCCTGCACAGCTATGTAAGGTACACCATTTCAGTCTGTACTGTTGCCTATCGTACTGGCTTGAGGCATACTACTGTACTTCAGATCTTAGCATCCAATGTCACGTATATTGGATTGCGACTTCATAGCCTACCCAACCCACATCACACCGCCTGGCCTGCTCTTCTCTGTCTGCATAGGCCTGTAGGGAAGGTTACCCATATGCCTCTTTAGGGGCATGATACAGCATTTCTTTGTGTTTGCATTAGTGTGCAATTGTCCTGCTGTGTCTGTGCCAGTGAAATGCTGTCATGGCTTAGTGGTTCAGTACTGTGACTATAGTGCTCAGTATCCTGGGTTCGAGCCCTGTAACTGCTTTTTATTTTCATGCTGGGCAGACCAGACTGCTTAAGGAACAGTAAAGCAAATATGAGCATGTTTACCTGACTTTTCTCTTCTTTGCCCGGCCTTGCCCAACATTGCTCAACGTTGCCCGACGTTGTGATAGTTAGCGCGGGCAATTTTGTTTACATATACTAAATAGTGGTAAAAGCTGCTTAGCACTGCTTTATATTGCTTAAAACATGGCAATCATGCCTCAGGTGGTGTTGCAGGGCTGCCTATGTCGGCTGCACATAGTACACCCCCTATACATGTTTGAAAACAGGTAGTGTCAAGTTAGGCATCCCTTTTATTTTATGTGCGAGTCAGAGATATATATAATTTCCAGGCTTCCTAGTGAGCCAGTGTATGTGCTATGCATTGCCTCTTTGCCAAGGCATACTGGGTATGCCTCCTTCTGCCTACTGGGGCAAGCTCAGGTTGTTCCTCCTTCGAGTCACGCTCTGCCTGTGATGGCCTTGGCAATGGTGGGGGGCCTTTGGCCCTGCCCCATGCTGTTCCTGCTGCAACTGTTTTTGCAGGATCATATTGTGTAGCATGGCACATACCATTACAATCTGGGTGCATGTAGTTGGTGAGTACTGCAAGGCTTCACCAGATGTGTCCAGGCACCGGAACCGTGACTTGAGCATCCCAAACAAACGCTCGATTACATTTCGTGTGTGTGTGCGTGTGCCTCATTATGGAGTTCTTGTTCAGGTGTGTATGCATTTCTGATGGGTGTCATCAGCCACGGCTCCAGTGCATATCCAGCATCCCCCACTAGGTGACCGTCAGGGATTTCCCCATTGGCAAATCTCTGGTACAGCTGTGTCAGATGCCAGATATGGGGATCGTGGTAGCTTCCAGGGCAGCCAGCACACACACATTCAGTATTATGCCCCAGGCATCGCACACGACCTGGCAGTTGATGGAGGGGAAGCCCTTACGGTTGATGTAGGCCCTACCCCACTCATGGGGTGGTGCTTTGATGTGTATGTGCGTGCAGTCTGTTGCACCCACTACCTCAGGGTATTCTGCTATTTGCTAGAAAAGATGCATATTGCTGGCCAATGCCTCACGGGAATTGGGGAAATATACATGATCACTGACATGTGCTGACATGGCATTCAGGAACTGGTGCAGTACCCTGGATGCTGATGCCTGTGAAATCCCCATCATATCATCAGTTGGTCTCTGGAAGGTACCTGTTGCTAGTAGTCTTAGGCCAACCCATTCCTTGGTTTCCACTGGGATGGGTTCCCCTCTGTTGGTTCTGTGTGTGAGGCATGGCCTGCACAGCTCAACAGTTTGCTGCAGGAGGTCTCTGTCCACTCTATAGTGCTCCACTATCTCCAGCTCATGTAGCCCCTGGTAGGTTACCCTGGGTCTGTACACTCTTCTCCGTCTCCTCACTGTGGGTTGCTCAGCAGCATTCGCAATGGCACCACCCTCAGCATCTTGCACATGTTGGCTTATGATAGCAATGGCAGCCCCTAAAATTCTTTTGTCTGAGTTAAGCTTTTTAAGTTGCAGTGTTGCAGTGTCCTTGAGAAAAACATGGGGGAATGTTGTTTGCAGAGTTCTAAGTGCTGGGCTGGGCTGGGCTAGTGTACTGCTTGTGTAATTGGCTGATTCTGATTTATATCACCTGGCAGCTCTGCTAGTTCTCCTTGGTTAACTTCCTACTACTTCTTTTCCTTCCTTTTCCCTTTCTGTTTCCACAAGGGGCAGCGCCACGCAAACCAGCGCAAACACACGCACACAAGCGCACACACGTGCACACAAGCGTACACTGGCTTACAGGTGCACAAACGTGCTCAGACGGTGTAAACACATTTGCAAGAAGTTTCAGATATATCCACGGTGTACACCTTTGGTTTCTGGGTTTCAGCTAGGACAACAGTAGACACACCTCTTCCAATCCTGAGCAACACAGAGCAAACACAAGCCACTCTGCTCCAATAAGCTTACAGTCTTTCATACATAACCCCTCATGATGTCACCTATCTTCTACTCCCCTACTCCTACACTTACACTCTAGGGACATGGCTCACATGCCAGGGGAAAATTGGGATTCACTATCCTTATCCTCATTTGCATAGGATTGCCTACTAATGCTTGGTTGCATCTCTCAAACTGAGCTTCCCCCCCTTAGCAACCACTACTCAGTAGCCATGTTGTCTTTAGCCTGCCATTCACCTGCATGGCAGAATAAGCTTTTTATTAAAAATGCCTATTTTTGGTTATTTTTTAATTATTTTCTCGTTTTTAAAGCGCCACGCGTTTGCATGGCACTGTGCTATGCTTAAACATCGGAGATCGGGGAAAAAAATAAAAATTAATTTTTATTCATTTTCAACCTATAAAAATGCCAATGGCCTTATATTTGGCCATTGGCATGCTTCCTCAACTGGATTCATCCTTTATTTGGAGCTGTCATAGCTCTGTTTAGCTATTTGCAGAACAGTACTCCGTTATCAATGGAGTACATTTCTGCAAATAACACTGCTCTTCCACGGACAGGTTAGTGGTTCCTGGATCGCAAATTTACCTCATTTGCATACATTTCAGCAGCAAATTAGGTAATTTGCATACCATAACACTGTCCGTGCAAGAGTAGTTTTAGGAGCTTTCATGCACGCCCCTGCCGGCTATTGCTGAATTGCTCGACAGACATATTGCCTTTCTGACATCTTACACTACTCTTAGACTCCGTGCAAGCCTTGTGAATCCTGCCCTGAGTTATCTCAATATTGACTTCTGTGTGTACAAGATCACGCTATAACAGGGAGTAGGAGTATACCTTTTTCATGTTGTATGATCTCACAGTTGGTGTATGTAATTAGCAAGAGGTGGGGGTATTTTTTAATTTTTTCTTTGTGCTTGGAGGATACAGTGTTAAAGAGAGATTGCATTATTAGTGGTAAAGAGTTCCAGAATTTTTCAGCAGCTAAGAAGTGTGACTCTCTGTAATGATGAAGAGCTGCTATTGAATTGATTATGGGCAGGATTCACGATGGCTTGCACGGAGTCTAAGAGTAGTGTAAGACCCCATGCAGCCCTAGCGATCCAGGAACAGCCTGTAGGGGCGTGTAAGAGAGCTCCTAAAATGGCTCTTACACGGACAGGGCGTGGATATGCTAATTACCTCACTTGCAGCCAAAAGGCATGCAAATGAGGTAATTTAGTGATCCAGGAAGCAGAAACCTGTCCGTGTAAGAGCCGTGTTATCTGCAGAAATGTACTCAGTTGACAACTGAGTACCGTTCTGCAAATAACACAATGGAGCCTTGTCAGCTCCAAATAAAGGTTGCATATGTTCCAGGCAGCATGCCAATGGCCAAATATGTGGCCACTGGTAACATACCCCCATGCAAAAATGAAATAAAAATGTTTTTTTTTTTTTTTTCAGTGATGTTTAAACGTAGCGCAGCGCAGCGCAAATGGGCTGCTCTGTAAAAACAGAAAAATAAAAATTTAAAACCCACAAACATGGGTTTTATGCAAAGCATGAATTTACAATGTAAGGGAATAGAAGGCTGAAAACAACATGGCCACTGAGTAGGGGTTGCTAAGGGGGAAGCTGAGTGTAAGACATGTAACTAAGCATTAGTAGGCAATCCTATGTAAATGAGTGGTAGGATAGTGAATCGCACTGTTACATAGCAGATGAGCACATTCCCTGGAGTGTAGGAGTAGGATAAGGGGGAGTAACAGAGTAGGAGATAGGTGACATCACAGGGGATATGTATGAAAGAAATGAAGCTCATTGGAGCACAGTGGCATGTGAAAGATGTCAGTCACATATCATGGAAAGAGGAGTGTCAACAAGTAGGCATGGCAAAGCCAAGAAATGGAAGGTGTACACTATGGATAACACCAAAGTTTCTTGCTGGGAGTGCATGCGCACATGTGCGCGCTGTGAGGTGCGAGTAAGATAGAGTGCGCGTGTGTAAGCATGAGCGCACGCGTTTAAGCTGGAGTAAGCAAGTAGGAGCCTGTTTAAAGATCTGTAAGCTTGTTTGCACTGGTGTGCGTGCGGTTTAACCCAAATAAGTAGATTCTAGTCTGTCTAAGCTTGTGTGCACACGTGTTAGCCGCTGTGAGCGTATTTGTGCTTGTATGCTCGTCGCTCCCCCCCCCCCGAGGAAACAGAAAGAAAAAAGGAAGCAGAAGAAATAGTAGGAAGCTAGCAGGGAATACTGGCAGAGCTAGCAGGTGAAAACAATCAGAAGCAGGCAATTACACCGGCAGAACAGTTGCCCAACCCAGCACTTAAAACTCTGCAAACAACAGTGCAGTATGTTTCTTTCAAGAGACACTGCAACAGAGGAGTAAGCTATTAGAAGTGAAAACTGAAAAAGCTTCACTCAGACCAAAAATGCTAGGGGCTGCCATTAGCTGTTATAAGGAGACATATGCAACATGCTGAGGGTGGTGCAAATAGCGGAATACCCTGAGGTAGTGGGTGCAATTGACTGCATGCATATACGCATCAAAGCACCAGCTGGTGAGCGGGGTAGGGCCTACATTAACTGCAAGGGCTTCCCCTCCATCAACTGCCAGGTGTGTGTGATGCCCAGGGCATAATAATGAATGTGTGTGTTGGCTGCCCTGGAAGCTACCATGATTCCCATATCTGGCATTTGACGCAGCTGTACCAGACATGTGCCAATGGAGACATCCCACATGGTCACTTAGTGGGGGATGCTGGCTACGCTCTGGAGCCGTGGCTGATGACACCCATCAGAAATGCACACACACCTGAACAAGAACGCCATAATGAGGCACATGCACAAACATGAAATGTAATCGAGCATGTGTTCGGGTTGCTTAAGTCACGGTTCCAGTGCCTGGACACATCTGGTGGAGCCTTGCAGTACTCTCCAACTACATGTACCCAAATTGTAATGGTATGTGCTATGCTACATAATATGATTCTGCAAAAACAGCTGCAGCAGGACCAGCATGGGGCTGGGCCAAACAGCCCCCCACCATTGCCAAGGCCATCACAGGCAGAGCATGACTCTGAGGAGGAACAACCTGAGCCTGCCCCAGTAGGCAGAAGGAGGCATGCCCAGTATGCCTTGGCAAAGAGGCAATGCATAGCACATAGACTGGCTCAGTAGGAACCCTGGAAATGATGCCTCTCTCTGACTCGCACATATAGTAAAAGGGATGCCTAAGTTGACACAACCTGCTTTCAAACATGTACAGGGAGTGTAGTATGTGCATTCAACATAGACAGCCCTGCAGCACCACCTGAGGCATGATTGCCATGTGTTAAGCAATGTAACACCATGTAGTATATGCAAACTTGATTACCCTGACTAACATCCTACCCTCACCAAGCATGATGCCACAATATGAAGACAAGATGATCAATTACAATAATTGGCTTAAGTATTGCTGTTAGTCAAAGGGGATCCAATGCCTGTCAGCCTGGGATGACATGCTGAGCAAGACACGATGCTCCACCTGCTACAGATGGCTTGCACCTATCATCCCTGGCCTTTTGGATACTGGCAAAGGCTGTTGTCACCCCCACCGTGCCTTGAATAGGTAAGGCTCAAAGCCCTAACCCACCTCCATAGGTATCACAAGGTATAAGAACCTAGAAGTAATGCTACCCAATGCCAGAAGTCTAAACTGCAAGATGCATGCAGTCCAAACTCTCCTCAGCATGGAGAATGTTGATATCTGTTCTGTAACAGAAACCTGTGTCAAGGCTCACAAGAGCACCCTAACACTACCAGGTTACACCTCATACCATGCTTTACAGTCCCAAAACATGGAACAAACTACAAAAGGAGGGTGACTATCAATAAATGTCAAGGATAACCACACCCCCAGGTTGGTGCCACAGCAAGAAGCAGCATAGACTATCCATGGGCAAGTAACAGTGGCTAAAACTGCCTCCCAGTTAGTAGCCTGCTACAGACCACCCTCCTAACTCCAGGAACCGCACTTGGCCTACTTCAGAACACATGAAAATATCAAGGTCTCTCCAAACAACATTATATTGGGCAACTGAAAATACTCAAACATAGACTGGGAGCATTATTCTAGCTCCAACACCCTAGGCCAAAGGTTCCTAGAATTCATAAACCAAAATGCTATGGAACAACTTACCACTCCCACAAGAGGGGTAAGCATACTGGATGTGATAATCAGCAACATGGGTACTCTATGCCCAAGATGAGAAGTGTATCCCTCACTGGTAAGATCAGACCATAGAGTAATCTCACTGGATATTCACATCCTGACCCCAGTCCCTGGGCAGAAAAACCACAGTGAAAAACCTGTGTAAAGCAAATGTTGCACTCCTCCAAACTGAGGTGGAATCCATTAAAGGCCTTGTGCCTGTGGAAAATATGGGCCAGACCTCAGAACCCTTTATAAATGCATTCTATGAACACATTCAGGAATGCATGGATTATGCAGTCCCAAATAAAACCAAGACCCAATCCCATACATGCAGGCATCTGGCCTGGTGAACCCCAGCCATTAGCAAACCATGCAAGAGAAGGAGGAATCTACTACATGATAGAGCAAAACCCAAAAAGGGAAGTAATCACTGATCAGTATTATGGTAAAAAAATATGGCCACACATAAAATCCTCTAAGGCCAGCTATAACATGTTGAATCTGGGAATCTTGAGGCAATGTTACACCTGCCTCATGTACACAGACAACCCCCCCCCCCCAACAAATACAAATATATGTGAGAGATGCAACTATTTAGCCAAACTGGAGGCTGAACTCTCTGAACTCAGTACTGGCAAAACCAGTCAGGAGGAGAACGTAACCACACACACCACAAACCCAGTCTCAGATAGACCCATCACAACTGCAAACCAAACACATAAACACACAAAAACATTCCCAGAGGCTCTAATTAAAAATCTACCAAAACAACAGAGGCCTCTAAAGCAGACACCCAAGCAACCACTACCTCAAAACATAGCACATGCAACACATAGTTCACAAAGTCAGTGTGCCAAACAGTCACAGCCCTTAAGGCCAAACAACATGCCTAATACACTTGTAATAGGTGACTCCATAGTCAGACACACTAATGTCCCGCTCACCAGACTGAACAAGGAAAAGGTTACAGTAAGCTGCCTGTCGGGCGCTAGAATCCGCCACAACACAAGCACTCAGGTCACTCCAAAGCAAGTACAAATATGGCTCCGTCATTGTCCATGCCGGTGTGAATGACCTGAGACGTACCTCCCTGGACTACATGAAAAGAGACCTAGAGGAGCTCTCTGATTATGTAGCCCAGGCCGGTATGACCCTGGCCCTGAGCAGCATCTTACCCTCACCAAGAATGATGCCACAGTACAAACACAGAATGATCAGCTTTAACACCTGGCTCAATTACTGGTGTCATTCTAAGGGGATCCAATGTCTGTCTGCTCAGGATGACATGCTTGACAAGCCATGCTGCTTCGCAAGGGATGGCTTGCACCTGTCACCCCTGGGCTTCCAGATATTGGCCAAGGCTCTTGCCACCTCCATAGTGCCTTTTTTTAGGCAAGGCTCAAAAGACAAACCCACCTCCCTAGAAAACACAAGTGGAAAAAAAACTAAGGGTAATGCTGCTCAATGCCAGAAGTCTAAACCTCAAGATGCATGCTCTCGAGGCCCTCCTCAGTATGGAGAACATTGATGTCTGTGCAGTGACGGAAACCTGGTTCAAGGCTCCTGAGAGCACCCCAGCACTACCAGGTTATACCTCATGTCATGCTTTTCGGCCCCAAAACTTGGACCGAACCACAAAAGGAGGGGGAGTAGTCATATTCATCAAAGATACCCACACCTCCAGGTTACTGGCAACGCACGAAGCATCAGAGACCATCCATGTGCAACTAACCATAGGCAAAACTGCCGTACAGTTTGTAGCATGCCACAGACCACCCTCTCAAACTCAGGAGCCCCACTCAGCCTTCCTGAAGACACTGGAGAGTATGAATGTCTCTCCAAATACCATCATATTGGGAGACGTCAACTACCCAAACATAGACTGAGAGCATTACTCAAGCCCCAACACCCTAGTCCAAAGGTTCCTAGAATTCATAAACTCAAATGCAATGGAACAACTAGTCACCACTCCCACAAGAGGAGATAATATACTAGACCTGATCATCACAGACATGGGGACACAATGCTCCTCACCGGAAGTATACCCATCATTGCTGAGATCAGACCATAAATTAATCTCACTGGAAATCCACATCCCGCCCCCTGCACAAAAGACCACAGTGAAGAATTTCTCAAAAGCTGACTTCACACTTCTTAAGACTGAAGTGGTATCCTTCAAGGCCCCTGGGCCACTGGAAACCACACTTTCTACGGACACCTTCAGGAATGCATGGATCATGCAATCCCAAATAAAACCAAGACCCATTCCTCCAAAGGCAGGCGTCCTGTCTGGTGGACCCCAGCCATTAACAAACTTTACAACAGGAGGAGGAAGCTACTACATGACAGAGCAAAATCCCTAAAAGGGAAGGCATCTCTAATCAGTACTAGCAAAAAACCACGATCACTCATAAAATCATCCAAGGCCAACTTTGACAGAAAAATCGCAAAGGACACAAAAGACAATACAAGGCCTTCTTTACTTATGTTAGAAACCTGGGTGGAAACTCCCAGATATGCTCAGAGTTAGTCCAAAACGACACAAAATACACTGAACCCACAGACATTGCCAATCTGTTCTCAATCTAAGACCCTGCACTTGCCCAAATAAGCAATCCTTGCATTTTAGCACTAATATACTATAAGCACTACATCCTCATATACCCTCTACGACTACCTTGTCCCCTATTGGTCCTTTTAACTGTGTGATAAAAGAGTCCCCTATACTACACTAGCATGTCTAAAGGTCAGTTAATGGTCTCCTCTCCAGTCCAACTGGTGAATCTGGGAATCTTGAGGCAATGTTACAACTGTCTCATGTACACTGACAACCCTCTCCTCCTCCAAACAGGATCAAACATATGTGAGAGATGCAACCATATAGCCAAACTGGAGGCCATACTCTCTCACCTCAAAACTGGTGAAACCAGACTGGAGGAGAAGGTAACATCACACAGCACTAATCCAGTCTCACATAGTCCTACCAAAACAGCAATCCAACCAAAAGCACATAAAAACATATTCGGAGGCTCTAATCAAAAATCTACCTAAACAGCAGAGACCTCCAAAGCAAACATCCAAGCAAATGCTATCCCACAACAAAACATGAGCAACAGATAGCCCGCAAAGTCAGAGTGCCAAACAGTCACAGCCCTTAAGGCAGAACAACACACCTGACACACTTGTAATAGGTGATTCTGTAGTCAGGCACACTGACGTTCCACTCACCAAGCTGAACAAGGAGAAGGTCACAGTGAGCTGCCTGTCGGGCACTAGGATCCGCCACATTACGCAAGCACTCAGGTCACTCCAAAGCAAGTACAAGTATGACTCGGTCATAGTACACGCTGGTGTGAACGATCTGAGAGGTACCTCCCTCGACTACATGAAAAGAGACATAAAGGAGCTCTCTGATCATGTAGCCCAGGCCGGTATGACTCTGACCTTGAGCAGCATCTTACCCTCACCTAGAATGATGCCACAATATAATGACAAAATAATCGATTTTTAATAATTGGCTAAAATTTGGTGTCATTCAAAGGGGATCCAGTGTCAGTCAGCCTGGGATGACATGCTTGACAAGCCATGTTGCTTCGCAAGGGATGGCTTGCACCTGTCTCCCCTGGGCTTTCGGATACTGGCAAAGGCTCTTGCCACCCCTATAGTGCCTTTTTTAGGCAAGGCTCAAAAGTCAAACACACCTCCTTAGAAAACACTAAGAACAAGAAACTAAGGGTAATGCTGCTAAACGCCAGAAGTCTAAGCCTCAAAATGCACGCACTCAAATCTCTCCTCAGTATGGAGAACATCTATATCTGTGCAGTGACAGAAACCTGGTTCAAGGCTCCAGAGAGCACCCCAGCACTACCAGGTTATACCTCATACCATGCTTTTCGGCCCCAAATCCTGGACCGAATCACAAAAGGAGGGGGAGTATCTATATTTATCAAGGATACCCACACCTCCAGGTTAGTAGTGTTGCACGAAGCATCAGAAACCATCCATGTGCAACTAACAGTGGGCAAAGCTCCATTTCAGTTTATAGCATACTACAGACCACCGTCTCAAAATCAGGAATCCCACTCGGCTTTCCTGAAAACACTGGAGAACATGAAGATCTCTCCAAGCACCATTATATTGGGTGTAGAACAAGGTCCCAGATCCACCAGTAGAGACAATAATTCCAATAGCAAAAATGGTAAAAGCAAATCTTTATTCACACCTGCGAAACAGCTCTTAAACAAAGATAGAGACAAGCGCTTTCGCCTGGTTCATTCCAGGCTTTATCAAGTCAGAAATAAAATACAAATAGTGACTGATCAGTTTAAATAGCTTTTGCTAATTGATCACATGTTCAAATTTTACCAAGGTAGTAATTAATAACACCTACTTCAAGTTAAAATGTAAACAAATAGAATAAAATGGTACATGATTTAAACCTTAACAACACTATAATATGTTTATACAAACTAAAATACACTTTTTTGTATATAAAACCAAATATGTACTCTAAAACTGTTGCACTTATGACACAACTTTGCCTCAAACATAATGTAATGTAAATTCAAAAATCATGAGAATGAGACAATAATTTGCAACCATATTTATTTCATCATGATTACTAATAAATGTATAGTCTATGGGTAGGGCAGCTACCTACACGGGGAAAATATAGTTGTTTACAATCTAGCCCTTCTAAGCTTAAGCACTGGACCTATACTAAGCATACCATTAAGTCCTGGGGCTTTGCCAGCATCAAGTCTGAGCTGCCAGATTAACTCCCTATATTCTAAGGTAGATTCCCAGTCTCCCCCTCTAACATTGGGGTTAACCTGTTCAAGCACCATAAAAACAAGCTTGTAGTCAGGGCATTCAAGCGAATGCTTGAAAAATGCATTACTTTCCTTCTTTTTCCCTATCTCATAAATATGTTCATGTACTCTCTTTCTGAATTCCCGCTCGGTTTTACCTATGTAAAAACCGCCACAGGTAATACAGCAACCAATGTAAACCACCCCTTTTGTGCTACAAGTGAAGTGCCCATGGGGCTTTATATTGGTGTGGTGTGCTCTTAAATAGATATGGTGATCATTAATCATAAAGGGACACTGTTTACAGGCACCACATTTGTAGGTGCCATTCATTTGTCGTAATCTTCTGCAAACTGCATTGGATCTTCTCTCGAAAATCTCTTTTAGATTACGTCCCCTTTTCCGAACAAATGTGGGTTTTTTAGAAATAATACATTTAAAATCCTCATTGTTTTCTAAAACAAACCAATATTTAAAAATAGTGTTTTCTATTTCTGTGGAATTCTCAGAAAAAGTGTAAATAAAATTGCCACCATTCTCAACTACGTGCAAATTTGGTACTTTAGAACCAGGGATGTTAAGTTGCAGATCTCCTAGTAATGGTGTGTATAATGAATCCCTTTTTGCTAGTACCTCATTAGTAAGATTTTCAACTAAGTCATTAGGATAACCCCTTTCAGTAAACATTTCACATAAATTTCTTGCTTCTTCCAAAAAATCAACCAGCCTACTGCTCATACGGGAAGCTCTGATAAGATGTCCCTTCACTATTCCTTTCTTTTGATGGAAAGGGTGTTGGCTATTATAATGTAACAAAGAGTTCGAAAAAGAAGGTTTCCTATAGACTTTTGAGTGTAAATCTAACGACTGTGGATCTCTAAAAATTGTTACGTCCAAATAGTGAAGTTCGTTCTCACTGATTTCATGTGTAAAGGTCAAAAAGTCAGTGGTTGAATTAATGTATTGCAAGAAGGTCAATAGCTGCTCCTTGGTGCCATCCCAAATAATGCAGATATCATCCAGGTATCTGCAGTAAAAGGTAAGGTGTTGGGTCCATACAGAATGGAAAATGTGGGCTTGCTCCCATCTGTGCAATACTGCGTTAGCATAAATGGTTGCACAGGAGGCACCCATAGCAACCCCTTTTAACTGCTTGAAAAGTTCACCGTTGAAGAACACATAGTTATTTTCTAATACCATACTCAACATTTCAGTTGTTAGATTTATGAAGTTGTTACTCAGCTTGGTTTCATTCTTTAAAAAATCGGTGAACCACTCCAGGCCCGTTGTGTGGGGGATACTAGGAAAAAAATCCTTAATGTCCACAGTGACCATAAAAGATGACCTAGGGCACCTATCCCTGGGGAAATTTTTAAGAAATTCCCAGGAATCCTTACATACATGGGTCATGGCAGAAATGTATTGTTTAGTGATGTAGTCAATAAATTTAGCAATGAGTTCCGTCACTCCACCTGCACCAGAAACAATGGGCCTAAATGGCAGGGGATCTATACCCTTGTGGATTTTGGGGATTCCAAAAATAATTGGAACCCTGGGTTTACTCACCACCATGAAGTTGTAAAGTTTCTCGTTGATAACCCCTTGTAAAAGATAATCATAGAGCGTGTATTTTATCTTGGCTAGGGCAATGTTATACTCATTACGAGAAGTTAAACAGTATTGGTTCTCATCATGTAACATATTGTGCATATTTTCTTCATAATTTCGGTCGTACATAAGTACGACCCCACCTCCCTTATCGGGTTTCATTACCCTAATGTGTTCCTTGGATAACATGGTTATATAGTCAAGCTCCTGTGCACTCATATTGGTTTGTTCCACCCCTGTGGAGTAGAGAAACTTATTTCGTAAGTCCTGTTCAACCAACTCCTCATATAGCTTAAGGGATGGATCCATGGGGGGGTTGAAAGTACTTTTTCTATGAAGTCCTGTGGTTTCACATGTTTTGCCTTTAAAAAAATGCTTCAGATTTAACCCCCTCGTGAACAATTTAAGGTCAACTAATAAGCTTGCTAAATCCACCCTGCTAGTTGGTACAAAGTGGAAACCCTTAGTGAAGATGTTGAAAGCTGTCTCATTTATCAAAACATCAGTGTAATTGTATATGTTAAAATTGTTCATCCTAAATACCTTACAATTACTTTCCTCGGTTACCCTAATAGTATTGTGATTTACAGTGTGGTTACTCGATGTAACAAGATTCAAAACATTGAGTATATGAGGATGCAGGGTAGTCTCACTGTCTGCTATTGCTTGTTGTTCCACCTCCACCCCATTCTTTGTGGTTTGTAACCCCATGCCCCGGTTCTCCCGGGGGGGGTGGTGAAAATCCTGGTTGCGTTCCCTTTTGTCCTTCTCAGCCAGACGCTCACTCCTTCGGGGGGCCTCATTATAATTGCGCTGAAAGACCTCATCTCCCCCATTATCCACTGTGCTATTCAGTCTAACAGCACTTCCAGATTTATTATAACAGGGATATGCTAATTCCTCCCTATACTCATGCAGGTCCCTTTCCAATTTTCTAATCTTCCTGTTCATAATTTTTGAACAGAATTGGTCCACCTCGTCGAAGACTTTGTCATAGTCATGCTTAACCATGGCAAAATCATTGTCTGAAGTGACCGTTTGATGTAATCTGTTCAATTCATCAGTAAGAGTACCCGCCTTATTTTCGTACTCAGTAATCATCAATTGTAATTATATTGGGTGACTTCAACTACCCTAACATTGACTGGGAGCATTACTCAAGCCCCAACACCCTTGCCCAAAGGTTCCTGGAATTCATAAACTCAAATGCTACGGAACAACTGGTCAAAATTCCCACAAGAGGGGAAAACATACTGGACCTGATCATCACCAACATAGGGACCCTATGCTCCACACCAGAGGTACTCCCCTCATTGGTAAGATCAGACCACAAATTAATTTCACTGGATATCCAAAACCCGACACCACCCCCAGCCCAGAAAACCACAGTAAAGAACTTCTCAAAAGCGAACTTCCCACTTCTCAAATCCAAAGTGGAAACCTTCAAGGCCCCAGGATTGGTGGAAACTACGGCACAAACCACGGAATGCTATATAAACGCATTCTATGGACACCTCCAGAAGAGCATGGACCATGCTATCCCAAACAAAACCAAGACCCAAGCGTCAAAAGGCAGGCGTCCAGTCTGGTGGACCCCAGCCATAAATAAGTTGTACAACAGGAGGAGGAAAATCCCTAAAAGGGAAGGCATCTCTGATCAGTACTAGCAAAATATTACGATCCCTCATAAAATCCTCCAAGGCCAGTTTCGAAAGAAAAATTGCACAGGAAACAAAAGACAATTGCAAGGCCTTCTTTAGCTATGTTAGGGACCTGGGATGCAACTCCCAAGTATGTTCAGAGTTGATTCTAAATGACAAAAAATACACTGAATCCACAGACATTGCCAACATCCTGGCAGACAGGTTCAGTGCAAACTTCTCCCCCCTTCCCCCTCTAAAGAGCAAATATCTATCCCAGAAGAGTGCAGCCCCCCAAGCATCTCAGATGCCCAGGTGAAGACCACCCTTTCCAAGGCAAAAAACACTGCCTCAATGGGACAAGATGGTGTCCCGGGTTGCCTAGTGCACGAACTCCAAGAAGAACTAAACCCACACATAAAAATGCTGTACAATCTTAGCCTCACTACGGGATATGTACCCAAAGAATGGCGTACGGCAACAGTGGTCCCACTCCACAAAGGTGGTGCCTCAACAGACCCTGGTAACTATTGCCCCATAAGCCTGACTAGCCTTATCTGCAAAGCCATGGAGAGGATCATCATGGAACTCATAAACAAAGACATTGAGGACCTACAGACATTGGATCCTACTCAGTTTGGCTTTGTCAAGGGCAGATCCTGCCTCTTGAACCTGGTCGACTTCTTCGAAACAGTCACCAAGGCCATAGATGAAGGGAAGGTAGTCCACACAGCCTATCTGGACCTCACAAAGGCATTTAACACAATACCCCACTCAGGCATCATAGATAAGCTATCCAGCTTAAACATAAACCCCTATGTCACAAGATGGGTGGCTAACTGACTCGAAGACAGAACCCACAGAGTCAGAATTGCTGGAGTCATGTCTGACTCGAAACCGGTCACAAGTGGTGTCCCACAGGGCTCAGTCCTGGGACCTCTCTTGTTCGGCATTTATTTTTCCGAGGTGCAAGCAAACATAAGAGGATTGTGGCTGAAAAAGTTTGAAGATGACTGCAAACTGGACGCCATAATTGATACTCGAGCAGACACAAGCATCCTTCAGAAAGGCCTCATATAAACGGATAACTGGTGCCAGAGCCATGGCCTTAAATTGAACGGCAAAAATGTATAGTCATACCCTTTGGGAAAAACAAGGTACCCACAAATTACCACATAGGTGGTAATCCATTAAGTACGGAAGAAGTAATCAGGGACCTAGGGACACAAGTTGACAGTAACCTCTCATTTGACACTCACATTGCCAAGGTGGCTAGGAAGACCTTCTATATTGGCCACGTTATCATGAAAGCATTAACATCTAGATCAAGAGAGGTCATTGTACCCCTCTACTCTTCTCTTATCAGGCCCATAATTGAGTACATTGCCCCATTTGGGATGTACCTTACCTGACACCTGCAGCAGTTAGAAAGACCCCAAAAGTACCTCACCAAGAGGACAAAGGGTCTCAAACATTTGTCATATGCTGCCCGGCTGAAGAAACTACAGCTCTATTCAGTTGCATACTGCCTACTCAGAGGCAATCTATGCCTGACGTACAAGGCCATGTCCAATCCGGAATTAATGGACATGCTCCACCTCAGAAAATCAAAATCCATCAGAGCCACGAGAGTGAGAGATTTGAACCTCAACACAGAAATAAATAGGATGTGCTGGAGGGACAGATTCATAACCCAGAGGCTCCCTACACTCTGGAACAGAATCCCAGACCATGTTAGGCAGAGGCCCTCACTGACTGTCTTCAAGAGAAATCTTGACGAGTGGATGGGAGATCGTAGGTTTACACCGGAGGTCATCTCTGTGTCACTACTAGACAGAGGTACAGTAAACTAAACCCTAAATGGGCATAATATTCACATTCCAAGGGGTGGCGAAAGCCACACACAGTCTGGCTAGGCTTATAAATGCCCTAGGGCAGATAGCCTAGTATGAACCTATGAACCTATGAAGATACAAATTGTACAGGACACTAAGGATAATCACAAGGCTTTCTTAACTGATGGTAGGAACCTTGGTGGAAATTCACAGATATGCTCAGAATGACTCCAAAATTACAAACAATACACCAAACCCACACGCATTGCCAACATCCAACCTGACAGGTTCAGTGCAAACCCCCCCCCACCACCACCAAAATGCCAAATATCTATCCCAGCAGAGCGCTGGCCCCCTGACATTGCAGATACCAGATGGTATCCTGGGCTGCGTCCAACATCAACTCGAAGAAGAATGGAACACCAAATAAAACTACTGCTCAATCTCAGCCTTACCACAGGATATGTACCCAAAGAGCAGTGTACAGCAACAGTGGTCTCTCTCCACAAAGGTGGTGCCTGAATGGATACTGAAAACTATCACCCCAGAATCCTGACTAGCTTGGTCTGCAAAGCTATGGAAAGGATCATCATGGACCTCAGAAATAAAGATATTGGGGACCTACAGCCACTGGACCCTACCCAGTGTGGCTTTCTTAAGGGCAGATCCTGCCACTTAAACATGTTTGACTCATTTGAAACAGTCACCAAGGCCATTGATGAGGGGTATGTGGTCCACACAGCCTATCTGGACCTTGCAAAAGCCTTCCATACAATACCCCACTTGTTCATTATAGATAAGCTCACCAGCTTAAATATAAACCCCTATTCAAGTAGATGGGTTGCAAACCAGCTCAAGGACAGAACTGACATAGTCAGAAATGCTGCAGCCATGTCAGACTACAAACCAGCTACAACTGGCATCCCACAAGGCTCGGTCCTGGGACCTCCCTTGTTTGGTATATTTTTCCCAGAGGTACAGGCCAGCATGGAAGGACTGTGTCTGAACAAGTTTGCAGATGACTACAAACTGGGCACCACATCTGACCCTCCAGCTGACACAAGCATCCTACAAAATGGCCTCATAGAAACAGACAACTGGTGCCAGAGCCATGTCATCAAGCTAAATGCAGAAAAGTGTATAGTCATCCCATTTGGAAAAACAGTAAGTGCCCACCAATTACCACATAGGTGTTAACCCATTAAGTACTTTAGAAGTAATAAGAGACATGGGGACACAAGTTGATAGAAATCTTGCATTTGACAACCATGTGGCCGTAGTGGTTAGAGAAACATATCATATACCCACCTAATCATGAAGGTATTCACATCTAGATCAGGGGAGGTCATCGTGCCTCTTCAGTCATCCTTCATCAGCCTCACAATTGAGTACAATGGCCCTTGTGGGATGTACCTTAGCAGACACCTCCAGCAACTGGAAAGACCCCAAAAGTACCTCACCAGGAGGATCAAAGGGCTCTAACAGGTGCCATGTGTTGCCTGAGCAAACAAACTGCAGCTCCACACAGTGCCATACTGCCTGCCCAGAGGCGATCTGTCCCTGATGTATAAAGCCATGTCCAAGCTGGAATCAATGCACATGCTGCACCTTGTAAAATGTGAGTGCCAGTGAGCTATGCACATGAGAGACCTGAACCTCAGCACTGACATAAATAGGACATGCTGTAGTGATTGATCCATAACCCAGAAGCTCCCTCCACTCCTGAGTAAACTCCCAGTCCAGGTTAGCCAGAGAGTCCCTCATTGACTCTCTTCAAGAGGAATCTTGATGAGTGGATGGGAGATGGTAGGTTTACCCTGGGTATCACTTTTATGTCACGGGTAGACAGAGGCACAGTATACTAACCTTGAAAAATGTCATGGCAAACACCAGTTAAAATATGTGTTGAAGGACAAACACACTCTGACTAGCATTAGAAATGACCTAGGGCACATAGCTAGTATTTGTCAATGTCCACCCAAATTGCGGAATACACTACTAATGTTGGACAAGCCTGGTTTAAGTAGTCCATAGCTGAACAAAATGCAACATGGTCATATTTGCACAACTGGCCCTTAACCAGTCTGGCGTGCTCAGTATGAATATTTAAAGCAGTGATAGGACTGAAACCCAGGATACTGTCCACCACAGTGAAAGTACTGAACCAGTACACTATACGATATTACAGTGTTTGATCAGTATGAAAGAATGTTGACAACTGTATGTAAACTATCCCATGGAAACCCTGCAGGCACAGCATAATCCCTGTTGGGTTCAGACACAAAGCAGTTGGGCAGTAAGAACACAACATGACTTCCAACACACAACTATAAATGTGAAATATTGTTGAAGTTCACACACAGCCACAAATGTGGTGGACCTCAGATCTCAACATATGGAAAGCTCACTCTGGGCATGCTCACACACTTTGATAAATGAGACATATGTCAGGCAACAAGCCATGGAAAGGCCATGTCTCAGTATAGCAGTTGGCCACACATATCTGGCATTTGTATGTGTTAAGCCAGGAAACGCCCACAATACAGCAATCTGCCCAGTGCACACAGTTAAATGACAACAGAGACATAAGTAATATAGTGGATCCCTCTCATATTCAAACATCTTCCACAGATACACAAGTTGTTCATAGAAACAGGGAAAGCTATGGCAATAAAGACCTGCAGTTTATCAGCAACAAATATTGTGCATCTGAAACTTAAACATATGGGTGTAGAGGTCAATACTAGGCTGTTTGCCCTAGGGAATACATAAGCTTAGCCAGAGTGTATTTGGCGTCTGCCTCCCCAGTACAGTAGGCTACTGTGCCTCTGTAAAGTAGGTCACAGAAGGCACCATTTAAGGCTAGTGTGCTGTGCCTCCATCTAGCAGGGACACAGTGGAAATCCCAGGGGTTGAATTTGCAATGTCACATCCATGTAGCTGGAGTTTGCTGGAAGAGGGTTGGCGAGGAGTTATAACATTAATTGGGATTCAATTCCAGACTGAGGGGAGCCTTATCTGTTGTGTCTGGACAATTTCACTGTCAACACTTGCAAGTGATGATTTTGAGGGATTGAAGTGTCTTGCCAATACTGTTCAGAGATGTCCTCCCTCTGTGGGATATTCCTCTGTAATGTATTAGCTCCCTCCTTCTGTTGTACAGCTTATATATGGCTGGTGTAAACCAGACAGGTCTCCTGTTGTGGAGGAGTCTTGGTTTTATTTGGGATAGCATGATCAGTGCAAACCTTCCGGATGCTCATAGAATGCATTTGTCAAGGATTCTGCAGATTGGCCTATATAATCCTCCAGCATGGGTCCTTTGAAGTATTCCACCCCAGTCTTCACAAGTGCAAGGTCTGCTTTTGATAAATACTTTGTTTGCAGTGATTTCCTTGCCTGGGGGTGGGGATGGGATATGGATGTCCAGGGAAAGTTGGTTATGGTCAGATATTAACAATGGTGGTCTACCTCTGGTGTGGAACATAGAGTCCCCATGTTGCTGATGGTCAGGTCCAATATGTATTCCCCCTTGTGGCTGTGGTGATTGGTCCTGCCATAGCACATGGATTCACAAATTGTAGTGGCTGTAGAGTGATGTTGTTGAGGCCTGAGTAGTTCCCCCACTCAATATTCCTGTACCTGAAGTTAACCACTGTAATGGTGTATGTGAACACCTTCATATCCTACACTGTTCCCAGGGAAGTAAAGTGTGGTTCCTGGATATGGGAGGGGAGGTCTGAACTGGTTGTGTTGTGTGTTACAAGTCCTGTGGTCACGAAGCATGGTATAAAACATAACCTGGCAGTGCTGATGTGCATATGTGACCCTGAAGTAGGCGTCTGTTAATGCATATATATGCTATCCCCCATACTGACGGATAGTAATAGATGTACATACCTCTTTCTAAATAATGATGTCAGCACCCTATAAATACTGCAGGAGAAGAAAAGCCACCCAGTAATTCGAATAGCACGTTCCGCTAATGCGTCTCTCTCAAGTGTCATAACATAGGTAGGGGTTTGAATCCTGCAAATGCTCAGAGTGTGTTTGTGTGTGTTTGTGTGTGTTTATGTGTGTGTGTGTGTGTGTGTGTGTGTGTGTGTGTGTGTGTGTGTATGTGTGTTTGGGGGGGGCTAGGGTGTGTGCAATTGTCTTGGCAACTGGAAGAACACACTACATGATGTACATTCCTGTTTCAAAAGACTGATGTCAGCACCCTATAAGTATAGCAGGAGAAGTGAAACCTCCCAGTAATGCGAATAGCGCACTCTACTATTGCGTCTCTCTCAAGTGTCATAACATAGTTAGGTAGGGATTTGAATCCTGCAAATGCTCAGGGTTTGTGTGTGTGTGTGTGTGTGTGTGTGTGTGTGTGTGTGTGTGTGTGTGTGTGTGTGTGTGTGTTTTGGGGGGGGGTTAGGGTGTGTGCAATTTTCTTGGAAAGAAATGGCCCTTTTGGCAACTGGACGAACACACTACACAATGTACATTCCTCTTTCGAAAGACTGATGATGTCAGCACCCTATAAGTATAGCAGGAGAAGGGAAACCTCCCAGTAATGCGAATAGCGCACTCTGCTAATGCGTCTTTCTCAAGTGTTATAACATAGTTAGGTAGGGGTTTGAATCCTGCAAATGCTGTTTGTGTGTGTGTTGGGGGGGGGTTAGAGTGTGTGCAATTTTCATGGAAAGAAATAGCCCTTTTGGCAACTGGAAGAACACACTACATGATGTACATTCCTCTTTCGAAAGACTGATAATGTCAGCACCCTATAAGTATAGCAGGAGAAGGGAAACCTCCCTGTAATGGGAAGCATGCTCCGCTAATGCGTCTCTCTCTCTCAAGTGTCATAACATAGTTAGGTAGGGGTTTAAATCCTGAAAATGCTCTGTGTGTGTGTGTGTGTGTGTGTGTGTGTGTGTGTGTGTGTGTGTGTGTGTGTGTGTGTGTGTTTGGGTGGGGGTTAGGGTGTGTGCAATTTTCTTGGAAAGAAATGGTCCTTTTGGCAACTGGAAGAACACACTACATGATGCACATTCCTCTTTCAAAAGACTGATGATGTCAGCACCCTATAAGTATAGCAGGAGAAGTGAATCCTCCCAGTAATGCGAATAGCGTGCTCTGATAATGCGTCTCTCTCAAGTGTCATAACATAGTTAGGTAGGGGTTTGAATCCTACAAATGCCATGTGTGTTTTTGTCACACAGTTTGTCAATGTGTGGTGGGTGTTGCTTTTATTATTATATGACATATATTGTAGCAGTAATTTCAATGCACACATGAGGTATGTGTGTGCCACATAGAGATATGTACCTGTGACCTTAAATAGTTCCTATGTGTGAAGCCTGCCTCATGTGAATATATGGAATTTGCATTACACAACTTTGTCCCTGTGATTTTCTGTGCAGGGGCTGGGGTTGGTATGTGAATATAGTGAGATTACTCTATGGTGTCATCTTACCAGTGAGGGATACACTTCTGGTCTGGAGCATAGAGTCCACATGTTGGTAATGATCAGGTGCAGTATGTTTTCCCCTCTTGTGGGAGTGGTAACAAGTTGTTCCATAGCAGTTGAGTGTATGGATTCTAGGAACCTTTTGCCTAGGGTGTTGGAGCTACAGTAATGCTCCCAGTCTATGTGTGGGTAGATGCAGCTGCCCAATATAATGTTGTTTGGAGACACCTTCATATATTCATGTATTCTTAAGTAGGCCAAGTGGGTTACCTGTGTTTAGGAGGGTGGTCTGTAGCAGGCTATGAACTGAAAGTTAGTTTAACCCACTGTTAGTTGCACGTGGATAGTCTGTGATGATTCATGCTGTTGCAACAACCTGCGGGTGTGGGTATCCTTGACATTTATTGAGACTCACCCCCCTTTCATAGTTAGTTCCGTGTTTTGGGGCTGTCAAGCATGGTATGAGGTGTAACCTGGTAGTGCTAGGTTGCTCTTGGGAGCTTTGAACCTGTTTTCTATTACTGCACAGATATCAACATTCTCTATGCTGAGTAGAGTTTGGACTGCATGCATCTTGCGGTTTACATGTCTGGCATTGAGTATCATTACTTCCATTTTCTTATCCCCTGTGCTACCTATGTAGGTGGGTTTGTGTTTTCAGCCGTACCACCAGAATGCAAAGATGTGCAGACATTACACTTTTGTAATTAATAGTGGTGTATAAAAAACTACAAGGACAATCATACTGTTAATGCATCAGGCATGCTGGGATATACCCACAATGATATCATTACACTGTACTGTTAACAACATGATAATATTACTACAGTTCTATGTAGTCACCCTGTGCATCAGCACCGTGTTATCCTGTTCCTGCATCAATGTGACAGATTGCAGGAGGTGGCACAGTTTCATCATATGCACAGGGTGTGTACTTGGTATGCCTGAGTCTGCCACTGATACAGCCAATCGATATATATGTGTGTGTGTGTGTGTTAGTGAGGGACAATAGTACAACATGGGGCAATGTTGATGCGGTGTGCATGTGTATGTGTTGGCCCTAGGTGTTAGCATTATGCATGTGTGTATGCATGCACACAGTTCCGCCTCATGGCTACCATATACGGGTGTTTGTGGACAGCCACAGACTGTACCTGCCAGGTCATACAGATCACTGTCTCTGGCTATGGACATGGTACCTGTGCCTGGCAGGGGTGCTATGGACAGTATCAGGTACTAAGCCAGACTGGGTACTGTCATCAGAAGCAGTTGGTTGATGACTGGACACATGTCCCTGCTGGGACTGTCCAGAACCATGTGCACATGGTCTCCTAGGGCAGTCTGATGACAGCACAGACCCAGCATTGCTGGGGCTGGTACTGGCAATATGGGAGCGGCTGCGGGTTTGTTGTCATCTGCGATGACTGCCAGCGGCTGATGTTGCTGGCATACATCCACATCAACGCCTCAACCATCCTGCATTGCCCTGGCTCATGGACATGTAGTTGTGGAACAGATCTAATGTCCCCCCCCAAGTCTGTCAATGACCTCACCGACAGTACGGATGGCAGCCACAAAGTCATGCATAGTGTCATTCATAGCAGTGCGATGTGCTCTAAGCTCCCTCAGACCCTGTCTGGTGTACCGTTCCATATGTGCCTGTGCCTGCATTACAGCCTGGAACATAGCTGAGGTTGAAAGACCTCTGTGGGCACGTCTGACAGGGGCAGTACAACCACGGATGCTCCCACGAGAACCCCTGGACATCTGCCTGTGTGGTACCATGTCAGGACTCTGGCCATGGCTGCTGTGAGGGGATGCATGTGCCACTGATACCACATTACCCTGGTCAATGCCCACTGTATGCTGTCCCTCAGCTAAGGACATTGGTGACAATGGATGTATCAGCAGGATGACTGTGCGCATTGATGGGGTTGACTGCTGTGTACTGTCGATTGGCTGACCAACAACAGACCCTGTCACACCTCCCTGTGCCATTACACATGTATCATCATTATCACTATCCTCAGCAGTGGCTTCAGGTTCCCTGCTGCACACCACCAGAGCAACACCAGAACCTGTGAGAGGAAGACAGGAAACACAGTTTACAATGTGTACACAATGTTACCACAGATGCACATAGGAACATGCACACATGGGCACATGCACACATGAGCACATGCACACATGGGCACATGCGCACATGCACATTTGCACACATGGGCACATGCACACTCCTCAGTACATGAGATACAAATACACACACACAAACACACCTGCAATCCAACACATAATACTGTTTGAGGGTATTAATAATAGATATCATTAGTATTAAAAGTATTGTTATTACACACTCACCAGCATGGATTGGCTGCCTTGCTGTTACTCCAGAGGGACCTGCACAAATAAGACAGTTATTGTCAGTGGGCACAACTGTGCCATTGATACTGTGAGTATGATACAGTACAGTAGTACAACAGTTGGCTTTCACAGGTGTACTGCTGATATTGAGAATATCAATCTTGCACAATAATTTCCAGGATAACAGCTACAAACACAGTACACATCTCACACATGCATAAACTACCAGTGCAGAGAACAGTCAACTACAGATATGGCATGTTACCTGCACACTCCATGTCCACATGCTGCGTGGCTCCAGCCTCCATCATTACACACGTCTGTGGATGTTGTTGTTGTTGGGTGGAGCCACAACACTTAGGAGGAGCTCCTCCAGTCTGGTGAGGGGGGGTGTATTGGTGCCCCACCACCTGTGGCACGCTGTTGCCTGTGGATATCAGATGCACGCTGATGGACATTTCTAATTAAATCACTGCAGTGATGGCGTACCTGCTCATATGTCCGGTTATGCATGCCTATGTCATTTACCTGACGGACAAGGTCTTGCCACAGTGCAGCCCTCTTCTGCTGGTTCTGGCTGGTCCGGGAAAAGAGTGTTGAAAAATCCCGCACCAGGCTCTGGTGCATCTCCTCATCCTCTGCAGCCGAATAACAGGGGTTGCGCTGATGCACCATCGCCCTGGAAGGAAAAGAAAAATATGTGAGCAAGTAACATGGCACACATAATACTCTACTGTACTGATTTCACTGAACTGCCATATATAGCATCTGTCTGTCTATCAGGGGATACATATGTAAATTACCACATATCAGTGCTCAGCCAACAACTGTGTGACAGTGCCTGCCACATTCCATACAACAAACTAGTATACACCAGCACTCGGCACACTGTTTGAGGTCCAATGCACAACCTCACACTGAGGGTATGTATTAAGGTAACGGATGGGGAATATTGTCATCCCATTCAATGCATGCAATGCACAGTTACAATTTCAATGGTAATGCACCCTAGTCTTTGCGGCCATACCCCTACCTACACCACAGTCATATACAGGTAACCACAGCACAACATATGGCAATGTAGTATGTTTGTATCCCAGTAACTGACACATCTTTCTCTGGCCTCACACCAAGGACACACACTACCATGACAGACACAAAGTCATGCTGAGCAATCACACCATTACAGACCTTGCACACAGTCAGTGGCACACTCATTCCACCTCACATAGTTGGTATTGCAATAAGTACATGTGTGTGTGCATTGTGTCATAGGTGCACATCTTCATATAAATATAGATACAGACTGCTAACACATATGGAGGGTTCACAGTATGTAGATTATTAGATTATGTAGTTTACATTACCTTTGTTTCTGACTGCTGTTTTGGATGGCTTGCTGCTGGCTTGCTTGCTGCTGGTTGGCTTGCTGCTGTATGGCTTGCTGCTGTCTTGATGTTTTTTTCTTTTTCTTTTTTTTTTTTTTGGTCTCTCTCTCTCTCTCTCTCTCTGTCTCTCTCTCTCTCCCTCCAGTTGCTGCAATGATATTATTGCATGTGTGGACTGGGTGTACAGGCTGCTTTTGTAGGTATCTGCACATGTGCATGTGATGGCCTCTGCACCAATTGTTAGCCAGCATTTACTAATTGCATGAAGCCTGCTGTGTGGTAATTGCAGTTCTCACTGTGATTTTAGGACAGTGCTATAAAATGTTAGGTTAGATAGGCATAGCCCTTTCAGTTTTTCAAGGTGGGGACCATGCTGGTTTGCTGTGGATACTGTTTTGTGAGTGTAAAGGTTGGTATGTCTCTCATATCTAAGGCTGTGTTGTAGGCACTGAAATGCATGTTGTACTGAAACCTGACTGTTGCTTCTTCCAGTTCATTCTTCTCAGTGTGTATGTTAAGTGACACCTAATAATACTAATACTGTTTACATGGGAGTATGTGCTTTCCTGTGGGACTTGTGGATTAACTGGTATACAACAGTAGCTCTTGCAATTTGTTGCTATAGCTTCACTATTTAGCCTTTACATTCACTCCTTGAAGGCCTGCTAAGTGTATTTACTGGAATGTGTTGCTATGGCTTTCCTATTTTCCATTTACATTCACTCCTTGTAATGCATGATATATTTCTTTCAGCAGCAATTCCTTATATGTTTAGTGGGTTTGGTGGTACTGCATGCAGTCTGGTAAGGCCAAGGTGTGGGGTTTGACACCTACAAGGGTATCTTATTTTGCTGCTGAGCAGTAGTGGGGCCTTGTACTTTGTACTAACAGTTATGAATATCAGGCACATCCAGTGCTTGTAAACTGCTATACTGTCCTTATTTTATTAGATGGCTATATCCTTTGATATTTCTGGGTTGTACTCCTACATGAGAGTGTGCTTGTGGAAGCAATTCTACAGCTATTCACAGAGTGAATGACAGCAGGCAGAATTATATGCCTGTGAGTTTCTGATACTTGCAGGCCTCAGATACTCTCAGGTGTATATTTTTGCAGCCTCAGGGAATGGTACATATCAGTGGGATACACCCATGATATATTTCAGATATTCTGCAGTTGTGACTGTGGGGTATTTTGAGCATATGTATTACTACACCATTTCTGACATGCAAGTAGTGTGTACTTTAACTAATTGAGAGTTACCATTACGTGGGATTCCACACCTTTCTGCCTACTGTTAGTACATTTCACAGGGAGTCAGTGGGGCACAGTTAACATTTGTTTGCAAATCAGGAACATCCCTGTAAATCAGTCACAGTTGCAAGGTCTGGCCTTTTACCTATTCAAATATGGCGAGGTTTATCCTGCTCTGATAGTGTGTGTGGTTTGCAAGGTGCTACTGTCACATTATTACCTACTAGCATGGCTGTTTCTCTTATCACACTAATGTAATGCAATTCCACAAGAATTGCCAGTAAAGATACAAGAAAAGCTTTGTGTAATAGCCTTCCTATATTCCCTTTACATTCAGTCCTACTATTTCATGATATCTTGCTTTCAGCACAAAGTTCTTGTATATCAGTCATGGCTTATGGTAAGTCATGCAGACTAGTGTTTCCAAGGTCCTGGGTTCGAGACTGACAGAGGAATTTTATTTTTCTGCTGAGCAGACTACAGGCCTTGTCATTCAGAGTGACTAAGGCACTTTTAAGCAGTTGTAAGCGGGTTAGCGCTGGTTTGCGCGGTGCTCACGCATGCGCAGTGGCACTTAGCTTCACGCACACAAGCTCACACCCGCTGACTACTGCTTAAAAGTGCTTACTCTTGCACACCCGTGCTAATTTCTTTGAAAGAAAAGAAAATGGGGAAATAGGAAAGTGGTAAAAAAGGGGGCACAAAGAGGGTAGGACAGTAGGAAAACAAGCTCGGGATTTGCAGGAAGGATGTCAGAAAGGCCCATAGCTGCCCTTTTCTTTATCAGCAACAGCTGTGCATATGTGTGTAATTTGGTGTGAAATTTGAAACCTTCCACCCCTGAGAGAGGGGTGAGGACAACAAAATATGTTGTATAGCCAGTTGTAATTACCAGTTGACATGTCCAGCAGACATGTCTGCAAAATGGACAGCTATGTATGGGGCATAATTTTTTTGCGGGAACAGAGTGCCCTTTTTTTATTTTTTTTTCAGGTGAGAGTGGAATGTGAGGTACAGGAAGTAGGTATATCTGGGGAGGTAGGTTGGGGAGGTTAACAGACAAGACAAACAAGATGCATACAGGGGCGGAGTATGACGTGGGGGGTGAACACAATTGACGGGGATGGATGTTTGGATATCGCAAGCCCATGAGCCCACAGATGGCAACAGTGGAACTGAGATCCCCACCCATGAGCAGTTGCCACTGCGCTTTCACTGCCCAGAACGGGGCTGTGCTGGGGGCTGTGTAGGACGGGCAGGCACACCCGTGAGTTGCGCCACCCGTGCCTCAAGCTGGCATAGGGGTTCAAGCACAGAATGCCTGATCTCGCTACGCACCACAGACCAGACACTTTGGAGGGTGAGTGGACGTGCTTCTCCGGCCACGCTTGCAGAGGGGGGATGAGCCGCATCCCCTGCAGCACTTCCACCCGAAGGTGGCACAGGGCCACTGGAGGAGGTTTCGGCCTGGGCACTAGTGCCAGGTGCACTCGCCAGCTGAGGTGGGAGAGGTGGGTCCGCTGGAACCCGCCTTCCCTGTTGTCGTATGTTTAGCAATATTTTATGACATTTTGGGTTAGTAACAAACAATACCATTCAAAATTAGTTGTAACAGCATGCATCAGTATTCCCATTAACCAAACCCCCATGAATTCCAAACATTGAACAGCAAGCATAACACATGCATATTTTGAACAACAGTACACAATCTAACGGCATGCAGGGTTGATTGATGGCAACAGGCCATCAGGTTTAGATATGTGAACAGGGCACATGCATCAACGTACATGCAAAAATGTATGAACCAACAGGACAAATGTCCATGGGAATTAATTGTGAATACACATACCCAGTTTGGTGTGGAATGGCATTATTTGTGAAAATAGGGTAGGGTGAAGAAATATTTAATTAACAACTTCAACTACCTATACATATGCTGTACATTTCTAGTAGCTGCAGATATATATACCCTACAGATCTTAGTACAGTTTCCTATGTGTAACCGTAGGAATGTTGATGATGGGAATGTTGCTGCTACATTAATATACATTGCATTTTTATTCATACACGTTCATATCTGGCTGTGTTCAGGTACAGCATCCTGCTACATTTGATTTATATGGCTCTAGACAACTGTGGATGTTCAGTATTTCATACAACCATACTATCTCCATATTGCAAGGGTACAGCAACATATCCAAATTGTGGGACAGACACATTCCAGCTTCAGTACTTTATTACAAACATTTCACTATGTACTGACTGCAGTATAACTTTATTCAAGACTTATTACAGCTTTCTTGGTCAATTCATACCTGTTTCTCACACTCTCACTTGTTTTATTTTTACAATTCAAGATGGTACTTAATTCTAGGAGTTATTAACATTTCTTACTTGGTTACAACAATCCTTTCCAACAGACTCACTTGTTTCATATGGCAGATTTTAAAAGGGGATGTATGTGACACATGTCTATCATCTTTAGCTTGTTTACCAGTCATTTTCAGGCTGAAGCAAGTTATCTGATATTACAATACAGGTGGAAAATCTCTATTTCAGACTTGTTTAATTTTTATTTCTGGATTACAGGCTGCATCACTTATCTAATCATACAGTACTAGCAGAATCTTTCTTCTAGTGTTATTTGAACTTTATTAATATGTAACAACACTGAACTCTTTTACAAGCTGTCTCACTTATATTCTATAACAATTACAGCAAAATAATTACTAACCTGCCTATCATCATAGGCTCGCCGATTCACGGAACGCACACCTGCAGCTGTAATATAAATGAAGTAATATTGGAACATACATCTCCATAATATCAGCTAGGATAATTTCTTACATACTTAATTACATGGATACTAACTCAGTAGTGGGGCATTGGGCATTTGCCGGGCCTCCTGGATCCAACAGTTCAGTTGGTCCTGCTTTCGTCTCTTCAGGTCCGCATGGTGGCGACGGACCTGTTCATCAGTCCTTGGTATGCCTGTGGCACTGGTGAGATCATGTGCCAACCGGTTCCACGCCTCTGCCTTGTACGCACCCCAGAGAATCTGGCCCTGCATGAGTTGAGCCTCATGATCGTGGACTAGGAGCCAAACCATATATTTGGACTCCTGAACACCCCACCTCTGTGCTCGGAAGCGACTGCCCTCTCCTACATCTGCCATCCTGACTGCAAATAGTTATGCTGTGTATTCCCGCCTATGGGGCTTATATATGCCGTTTTTCCCGCACTTATCTGTAATTGGCCATTTTGGAAATGTATCAGCTTAAAACCTGCTTTGTCATGCTTCTATTTCCATTCATTCATATATATATGCTAATACTGCATTTCTCAGTACAACTGTCATGGCTTAGTGGTTCAGTACTTTGACTATGATGCACAGTATCCTGGGTTCGAGCCTGGGCATTGCTTTTTTTCTTTTACTACTGTATGGACAGGCTAGGAGGTGTGCATCTGTGTAAAGGCGGCTTTGATACAGCTTGCTCAACGTTGCCCACCGGTAAGCCAGTTGGCGCGCTGCACAGCTCAGCGCAAACGGCTTAAGCTGGTTAATGTGTTATTTGGCTAGGAGCACGCATATTACGCTATGTGAAGCGTTGCTCAGCTACGGGCACACAGTTTCAGCGTGTTAAAGTGCTGCTCAACTCCGGGCACTCATATTACACCTGTTAAACTACTGCTCACCTGCGGGCAGTCATACTCAGCTTGTTAGAGCGCTGCTCAGCTATGGGCACTTATACATTTTTTTTTTTTATTGTGTCAGATTTCTTCAAAAATACATGGCCCATTTCATTACATTTTACTAAAATTATAGTTATATATATATATATATATATATATATATATATATATATATATATATATATACACATATATGTCAGGGGATTGTTTTGTGCTTATTTCACTAAAAATAGAAAATGATGTTGTTGGGGCTCGAACCGTGACTACCTCCTCTTTGGCTAACGTCTCTACCGCTACGCTATTGCTACTTGGCTTAATTTGCATATTTAGATCTTATATGCTTTTTCAATGACTGCTAACTGTGGCTAAGCGAAGGGCACACCCGCGCAATCGAGCGCAATTATGGGCAAACATTTTTGAAATTATAAAAAAAAAAATTAAACTGTTGATTTTTACGTTTTACATTACAGTTGGGTTTATAGTCTGTGAGGGCATGTGTGGTGTTGTGTTTCTTGACATTTCCGCGGACTCGCTCGTGGGAGTTTAATTTCAGGACTGTGACTCTTCTGGGGGCTTGTCCCTTTGCAGAACTTGCCGTGCGGACACGCCCCCTACTTTCCTACACGGGCCGTGTTAGCCTAGGGTGTGATTCAGCATGCCCTCATGAATATGCATGGCATGCTGATGTCACACCGTTTAACTGCAGCCTCCGTGTAAGACATATTAACTCTTACACGGAGGTTTTGTGAATCCTGCCCTATGTGTTGATTGAAGGAACAGAGTGTACAGGTGTGGAATACTAGATTATCATAATTAGAATTGGTGACGGGCATGTTTCAGGTTGTGAGTAGTGTGGAAATGCAGTGTGGAGTGGATGTAAAAATCTAGACATTTATTAGCTCATAGGTTCATTCATAGATAAGTACTAGACAGTCAGTCTACAGACCATTTAAGCCTAGCCAATAAATCATATTTGACTCGGAGTGAACAATAGTGAAATTCTTTGGCAGAATGACCCGAGGCAAAATATGAGGCTCCAAGAAATGCTTGAATGACCTTGGATTTGAGAGAAGTGCATAACTGTGAAATGGAGGTGGGGAATTCTAGTGCAAGTAGGACAAAAATGGACAATGTGCATAAGTCAGCATGCAGTTAATAAAAGACCAAGAGAGGCCTAGTTTGTGGATGAATTGTCATAAGGTGCTGTTAATAAGTTGCTTAAACTTTATCAGCTGATTGAAATTAATTTCTAGTAATTTTGAAGGAATGGACACCTTACAGAAGAATCGCATTAAAGCTGTACATTTTGAACTCGTTAGTTTCAGAGTTCTGATAAGCAGATGAGTAGACCAATGTGTTTTTTTTTTGTTCAGTTTGAAATATGAATCTGATAATGTAAGTTTCAGTGTGAGTGAAGGATTATTTTTGGGTGCTGGTGAGTGTGGCCAAGAATTTGAAGACTAGGACAGTATAGTGTCAACATCATACTGTATTATAGGTGATGCTATATCATAGGCATATTGCTTGTAAAATATTGTAAGCTGAAATGGCCCTAGGGTACAGCCTTAAGGCACTCTTGATATAATTTACTGTGAAGATGATAGATGACCACCTTATGGCTTGTGAATGGTTAGATAAGTAGCTGTCCGACCACTACAGGCTACTAATGCACAGACCTATGTTAGCTAATCTTTCTATTGTGGTGTACTCAAATGCCTTTGACAGGCTAAGGATGACTGCACTAAAATATTCATTTTTTGTTTTGATTGCTGACATATCAGGTTTGTGGAAATAAGGAGAGCAAATATTAACAGCAATTTAGGTTCTGGAATAGGTTAGCCACTTCAAGTGTCTGGAAGGGGTGGGAGGACAAGGGAGGTCTGACTGAGTTGACCAAAGCAAGAATCTGAGGGTCTGCAGCCAACTAAAACAGAATGTCCGGTGTAGTGTGTGATGGAGAATATGAATCTGAAAAGTAAGGTGTACTAAACAGTGGTGCAACCAGTACTTCTGTATGGGACAGAAACTTGGACATTCCAGTAAATCTTAAAAAAAAGTAATAATAAAGAAAAAACAGAAAACGTGAATAAATTGCTAGTGTGGGCAGTGTATACTAGTTATATCTACCGATGCCAGTACATTTGGTGTCCTGCCAGTAAAAGGTACCTGCAAGAATAGAAGAGCATCCCCAAAGATAAGAATGTCTGTTCTTACTCTAATACTTTTGCTGCTTTTGGTGATTATGTTTGTGATTGTGAAAAAGGTGGGAGAAACAATGGCCACATGCAATTCTCAGTTTATTGCTATAGTTCATGATCACCTCCCCTAACTTTATCACTGAGGTTTTATATATGTATGTATATATATAATATATGTGTGTGTGTGTGTGTGTGTGTGTGTGTGTGTGTATATATATATATATATATATATATATATATGTATATGTATATATATATATATATATATATATATATATATATATATGTATATATATATATATATATATATATATATATATATGTATATATATATATATATATGTATATACATATATATATATATATATAAAATAAAAAATAATGTGTGTGTATGTATGTATGTATGTGTGTACATATATATGTGTGTGTGTGTGTGTGTGTGTGTGTGTGTGTGTGTGTATATATATATATATATATATATATATATATATATATACGTGTATGTGTCTATATATATATTTATATCTTGGATGGCACAGCAAATAGTATTGTCACCTCACAGCAAGAGGATATTTGGTTCAGTTCTTGGCTGGGGTGCCTTCTGTGTCGAGTCTGCTTGTCTTCCTTGTGTTTGTGTGGGTTTCCTCTAGGTGCTCTGGTTTCCTCCCACATTCCAAAGACATTCAGTAAGTGGATTGGACACTCTAAACTGGCCATAGGTGTGAGTGTGCATGGAAGTGTGTGGTATGGAAGAACTACCGTGGCAGGGTTAGCTTCCCAGTGGTGTAAACCTTGGCTCTAGATGATTGTCACTGATGAAGTGACACCTTGACTCCATGTGCAAAAATGGAAAAAGGGGCTGCGGATGGATGTGTGTGTAGGCAGATATCTAGACAGATATAGATATGTATTTATAAGGAAAAGAATGAATGGAATTTCTTATATCACACAGTAACAGGACAGTGACTGGAGAGCATGTCTGTTTACTTTGTGAGAGGAAGGAATAAAATGCCATATTGCCATACATTGTGACATTATTTATTCCTTGATTTTTCCAGTTACTGGTAACCGCATTATCCAATATTACTGCTGTTAGACTCCAGCTCCACCTCAACTGACAATGGACTGGTATCTAATCCAGGATTAGATTTCTCTTCCTTATGCCCAATGAGTGTTGGTGTAGACTCCTGCTTCCTTTGGACCCTGTATAGGATAAATCTAGTACTAGAAAATGAATGCTTGAATGAAATTTTTGCATAGCACCAGAGCACCAGATGTCCCAGTTTCAAGTACTTAAATACAATTGAAGGGATACTGTTGAGTCAAAAAAGAAGATTGCTGTATTCACAATGGTGTATACTTGCTGTATTAATAGCTACCCAGTTTAAGTTTTGTAATGTAATAGTATTTTCTATGTTACTTCTTTAATTCTGTTTTTAGGATGTATTATATGCCAAGTTAAAAAAAAAAAGCAGTCCAATTATGGGAGCTAGCAGCACAAAGCATCTGCATATAGTTCAGAAATTTCTGGCTGCTGTATTTGGAGACTACAGTGTGGAAAATGGTGTATAGCTACAAAGTCATAGCTGTACCTTTGGGCTAAATGAGTTTGAAGAAAGTATAGGTATGTAAGTAAATCTTTTATTACAGTAGATGTTCAAATTATCACTGCTGCAGTAGCCTTAGCTATATGGTTTATATCCTGCCAAGGATATAACAGCCAGCCATCTTCCAAAGCTTCATCATGCCCAAACTATCAGTCCTCTAGAGCTGAGCTTATTAAAAAAACAGGTTTGGGCGCCAAGCCCTTCAGAGCTTTCTTGCCAACAGAGAGTGAGTGAGGAAAGCTGAGACCTGAAAGGACAATACTAGAAATAAAATGTAAATCTCTACACCCTGGCATAAATAACACACCAAAAAAAAGGGCGAAGGAGGGAGGGAGTGGTTACTGTCATAGTGATCATTTGAATACCTACTATTATGGTAAGTTTACTTACACAGTTGCACTGTGTTCATCTTGTTGATCACTGCTGCAGTAGCCATAGCTATATAGGTAGATTACCATAACTTACTACATTTGGGAGGTGGGAGGAAAAGGGTCCAGGGTCCCCTGGAGAATGGTCTTAACAAAGCTTAATCTAAATATAGAGAAGGAATCAAGCTTATAGTGCTTTGTAAAAGTACATATAGAGGATCGAGTTTCTGTTTCTAGAATACTTGTAGAATGCAACCCTTTCAAAAAAGCCATAGATGAAGCAAATGCCTTGATAGAGTGGACCTTGATCCTGCCTGGAATACTTTTATTGTAGTGAGTATAACAAAAGTTAATAGCCTTGGACAATCATTTGGAAATAGCCTGTTTTGATCATGGTTGTTCCTTCTTCTTACCTTCATAGTAAATAAACAAATGATCCAAAGAGCTGAAAGATTCAATTCTGTCAAGATATTACCTTGAACTCTCTGTGGTCATCCGAGGTATGGAATATCTTTGTCAGTTTTAAGTGCAGGAAAAAAATCCGGGAAGATGGATAGTTTGGCTTAAAGTAAACATGGATAGCACTTTATGCATGAAAAAGGATTCGTTCTCAAACCCTGCTTCTGTGGAAGATGAGATAGGGTTCACTTATCCATAAAAGTTTGCAACTTGGATACTCTTCTTGTAGAGGTAAAAGCAATTTGTAAAACTGTTTTCCTTGTTAAGAAGCTCAAGTCAGCCAATTTAAAATGGAACAAGTGTTAGCTTCTCTAACACAAAATTAAGATCTCAGTAATTTGAAACGAGAATACATTGGAGGAGGGGGCTCCCTGGGCAGACGTACTGAAATGGATGATGATGATGGAGGAGTAAAAACAGCTATAGAATAGTAACTCACACAAATATTGTAAAACCAGAGAACAGAAGAGGGAGAACCACTGTGGCCTGTGCTAGAAGGGAGTCACTGCAATGATCTTGGGAGCTTCCTTCGCAATCTTTAGAAGTATCCTGGTTGTCACTGGAAAGGATGGAAAAGCATACAAGAATATTTTTGTCCAAGGAAAAGAAAAGGCATCTGTCTTCCAGGCTTTCTTGTATGGAGTCCTGGAGCAGAATCATGCCAGCTAATTGTTCAGAGAGGAGACAAATATTTCTGCCAGCTAATTGTTCAGAGAGGAGACAAATATTTCTGCTTGAGGAACTCCCCACAGATGAATCAACTGTTGGAAACCCCCCAGTCTAATTTCTATTTGTGAGGGTCTGCCCTTGTCCTGCTCAGCTGGTCTGCCACAGTTTTGCTGTGATGAAATGTAGGTTGCCTGTAGAGTGAGACTGTACTGTAAAGTTGTAATGCAAGGTACTGTGGCTAGTCTAAAAACGGGGTACTACCTGGCACCCCTTGCTTGTTGATGTACCACAATACTGTGAAACTGTCTGTAAAATAATTTGAAGACATCCTGAGGATGAAAGATGATTCAGAGAGTTGAGTGCTTTGTTCAGGGCAAGCATCTATTTTATATTTATGTGCTTGCATTTGTCCTTGGAGTTCTACTGCTCCCAAAGCAAGTAAAAGGCATCTGTGGTGAGTGACCACTTTAGATAGCATGGGTGAGGGGGGACTTGGATTTAGGGAAATTTCTTGTCTGCACCAAGTGATTTCTCTTCTGACAACCTCTTCACTGAGGTTTGAAAAGACAAAGGATGTTGCTGCTGGGATCAAAGAGACTTCAGGTACCATTGTATATTTGTCTCAGGAGTCTTGAGAGGGTTATCATGAGAGTCATAAATGCCATGAGATCTAAAATTCTGAGTTATTCCCTGGCAGAGACTGAGGTTTGAGTAGAATACTTAAAAAGTATATCTGGATAGAAATCTAATTTTTCATGTGGAAGAAAAACTGTTTGAACTGAGGTGTGTAGCTGATATGTCAGAAACACAGTCCTTGTGAATGAGTCAAAAAAGACTTTTGAATGTTCCCTTAAAATCACAATTTAAGTATCTCTCACCCAAGAGAAAGATTCCTGATACTAAGTCATTTAATTATGGAAAAATGTGGATACCTGGTAGCCTACAGTGAGTTCTAACTGGAGCTAAACACTTGTGAACGCGCTTGGTGCAGTGGATAGTCCAAAGGGTAAAACAGAAAACTAAAAAAGTGATGCAGAAACACATAACATTAAGAAATGCCTGAAGTCTGGATAAACAGAGATTTGATAAGCGTCCTTTAAATCCAGTGTTACTTGAAACCTAAATAAGAAAGAAGAGGTAACAGGTTGTGAAGTGACAGCATTTTGAACTGGGACACTATCACAAACAGGTGTAGAAAAGAAAGATCCATAACTGGTTTTCAAGCATCTTCTTCCTTTGGCACGAAAACCATCATTGAGTAAAAATAAGCTTCCCAACATGGGAAGGAGACACTAGTGCTGTCACTGCTAGAGACAACATATGTTGAAGGACAGTGAGAAATGAAGGAGGCTCTTCTGCTAGATGGTGAATTACCCCCTTGAAATGAGGGGTTTCCTCCCACTGACATCTGTAGCCTTGATGCATAACCTTCTTGTTGTGTCTGAGATGATCTGTTGCCAGGAATAAAAGGACTGCCGTAGTGTGTGTGTGTGTGTGCGTGTGTGTGTGTGTGCGTGTGTGTGTGTGCGTGTGTGTGTGTGTGTGTGTGTGTGTGTGTGTGTGTGTGTGTGTGTGTGTGTGTGTGTGTGTGTGTGCGTGTGTGTGTGTGTGTGTGTGTGTGTGTGTGTGTGTGTGTGTGTGTGTGTGTGTGCGTGTGTGTGTGTGTGTGTGTGTGCGTGTGTGTGTGTGTGTGTCCGTGTGTGTGTCCCTTTTATATAGTCATTCTGACTTTATAGATTGTCCTTGGTTTTGTCGTTCTTTAAAATAGGACTTCATTAAAACCAAAGTAATAAATCACAAAACATCTTACTTGACCTTAATCAAACCAGTAAACCAATCATAATACCCTAGAATTATGTCGTAATTTTGCGGAGGATAGTTTTAAAATACTCAGAATTGAAATATGGAAATTCAGACTTGGAAATTGGTGTGCAATCAATCTCAATTACCAGGTCAACTCTCTAAATTGAATGAATCCCACACACCACCTCTCTCATCTTTTAAAATGTTTTCAAGACCAGTAGTATTTTTTGCATCACCTTAACATCTAACAGTGTGTCTAAAAAGGGCACCTTTTCATATTCATACCTGCATTTCAGTAGTAGTCAATCCTTGAGACAAGAACATAGTCTTGTCAAGGGTGGTTGGTACAGTTATCAAAATGATTTCCAAAGAAAGTTTTTAAGAAAGAAGTGGATACAGATATTTTGTGTAAAATGTTTTTACAGAGTGTCTACCGAAAGAAATTGCTGGAACAAATACTCTTAGAAGTGAGTTTAGCAAGGTTGGATAGGTTTAGACCCTTGCTGGAGTTAAGCTGCTTTAATATAAGTGAGCATATGCTGACCACTTCAAATTATGAGAGGGCTATGGTACTTTAGTACTGTAAAAACTCTTCACCTACCTGCATGTCTTTAGATATCACTTGATTGCGGGGAGGACATGCAGACTACACACAGAAGGTGCTCCAGCCGAAAATCAAACGGGAGAACCTCTTGCTATGAGGTGACAACGCTAACCGCTGCACCACCGTGGCTGTCCCTGTTTTGTATACAAAAGGTCTAAAAATCTTAATATATTGAGGTATTGTTTCACTAATGTGGTTAACTCAGGTTATGTGAAGCATAATTCAAAGTATACTTAAAATGTGGAATGTGCAGTCAGCATAGTTATATATGGGACGATTCAGTCCACCCAACTGCATATAGAGATAGATTATTAGCAGTAAATGAAACTACTTCTTGTACAACTAGTGGGGTACTATATATTTATTTTTTACCAGGACAGGAAGGGATGTTATATAGCAAAGACAGAGCGACTATTTAGGAAGAGAATATATGGGCACCTCTCTGAGATTGGCAGAGGTAATAAAAGTAATACCCTTCTCAGACACACTCTTACATGTCAAGTTGATGGAAAAAAATACTGAAAAATATAAATTTGCTGTGGTTGAAAGGTATTAAGAGATGAGGGAGGTGGTGTGTGAGAGTCGAGGGTTGAATTTAGAGAGTTGGCCTAGCAACTGAGATTCAATGCAAGCGAAATGGCAGGTCTGAATGACCATATATCAGTTTTGAGCATTTTAAAATTATGCTGTGCAAAAGTAAAAGTATGATGCATTATTTTTACACAGACTGTAATATATTTTATTCATATTGTGTTTGTAACACCATATTTTTTTATTCATTTTTTTATGTGATATGAATTCTAGTGAAAATTAGTGTAATGTAACTTTCTAGGGTATTATGACTGACTGGTTACTGTTTTGATGGAGGTTAAATAAGATGGCTTATGATTTATTGCTTTAGTTCGGATGTTCTTTTTAAGGGACAAATGTGCTAAACTACAGTTTATTAAATATTTCCTTAAAAATGCTGGTTGTCTTATGTTGTCTTGGTTGCCGTATAGTTTTGGAACCAAATATTTTGTTGGTTATTTTTTGCCAAGATTGGATAAGGTACTAGAGAATCCTTTAGAAAATTTGGAAAATGAGGGCTGAAAAATCTTAACAGATTCCCTGAATCAACTTACCATTTCATCACACTTTTTGATAACCTGTGCAGCAGACGAGCCCAAAAATTAAATCCCTATCCAAAGGAGAATGTAAAATCTAATTTTTCATATCTTCTGGGATGTTCTGAAAATGCAGCCAAGCAAACCTCCTCAAAACAGTTCGTGTCCGTAGTTCTGGAAGAGGTTGCAACTGAATCATACACACACTGTAAACAAAGAGTATTGACTTGTACAACAGAAGAAACTAAATTATTTAGAGATGATTTTCCAGACAAGAAGAAAATGCAGATAAAATATTCCTCATACTTTCACAATTAGGCAGAGTAAACTTTAAAATATGAGCCTGACAATTCAAAATTCAGAAAATCAGAGTTGCAGAAGCTTAACTTTTCCCCTAATTATCAGTAATGTTGCCTTTCTTGTCATAAAAAGACTAGTATTGGAATTAACCTAATGTTGTTTAGCGGCAGCAGGGATAAAGAGAGCTGTAGCTGCATGGTCAACTATGGGAAGTGTATAAACATTTAAAAGACTGAGGAACATTATACATTTTATCTACTTTTTAGTGACAGCAGTCTGACCGTCAGGAAAAATAGCAGGCAGTGAAACAAACATCTTCCAGAGCTAACAGAACTGGGGAATGGGTGAATGCCCTGGAAATTCTTTCTGTAAACAGCTCATACTATTTTCTGAGGAACTGAGAAACCTCAGTGTTCTCCCACTGAAAACACTGGCACATTCTGGAAACGATGTCCGAGAAAGAAAAACTTCCACAGGGAAAATCAGAACCTGAGCTCTCCTCTCAGAGAAAAAAACAAAACATATCTGTCCCTTCATATTCCTGTCCAGATTAAAAATCATGGATCTTTTCAGGAAAAGAGATATCCCTGTTTCTTTTACCAAAAAAAATCTTATGAGACAGATCAATAACCTGAATTAAACCCTGAGCCAGACCCCAAAAAATACTCTTGTCTAAGGAAATATCAGGAGGAGTAGATGTATGTTTAGTTTTCTGTTTCTTTTTGACAGAAAAGTGGAGCCAGCAGTGTTATTAATAGCAGCAGCAGCTTCCCCAGGGATGAGCACAACATTCTGACTAAACAGAGAACCATTCCCTGTCATCTCTCCCAGGACTAACAAAAGTGGCCAATGCTTAACTGCTGAGGGGACCCCAGCAGCCACAGAGGATGTGGTTTACCCCCCCAGTCCATAATGGCTGTAGGGGACTATGCCAGAGGGCTCCGGGGTAAAAGATGAGTGGTCTCAGAAGCAAGCTATGGCCACATCAGTCACCCACCTGCAACTGATGCAAATTGGTAGCCTGCTGTGGTGGCAAAGACTGTTTGCTTAACTTTTTCTTTTTGTGGCTGGAATGACTGGCTGTAGGGCTGGTAGTCTTTTTCATGGGTCATACCAAAAATGGTACCTCTTTCCCAAGGAAAACAAGCAGCAAGAACAATACAAATTTAAAGTTTTTTAAAAGATATTTCTTTTTTTATGAAAAACACAATAAAAAACACTCTATATGTAAAATAAACACAAATTCTTCAAAGAAAAATGATTTTCAGTTACTTTAAACCAGCCAATCAGATCACTTGTCTTAGTTTGGCATTTAAACTTGAAGTGAATTTTAAAATCACACAGGTCATCTTTATTTGCTGTCATCTGTCATACAGACATCTTCTTCACTGTATATGCTTGTGCCTTTCCCCTCGCTGTATTATGATTGCCAAAGGATCATTTCCAGCATGTTCTTATCTTCCTATAATTACAGAATTAAAAATACCATCACTAGCCATTATAAAGCTAGTTCTACTGAATTGGATTAGACTGTTTTGCTAAAATAGAATAGACTCTTATCATTCAGTTCATCTTGCTCGAAGGAATTGGGATTTTCTAATTTTTCCATTATCTTGCCATGCACTGCTTCAGTGGATCATATTGTGTCTAATTAGGTAATTTACCCAGCATAATACTTTCTGTCAAGTGTTGAGCCTTGATCTGTGACATATTTTCATTTGCATTAGTTGGTCTCCATAGTCCTAATCACTAACATTAGTGCATTCCCTTATAGTCTTATATATTCCATCCTCACTGATTGTCCAGGAACTATACTTGGCTATAATGGGCTGCTGCTATTTTCCCAGTTTTATTTTTAATACTTGTAATTTTTTTAGAATTTTAAAACTGAGTTAGGGTTACTAATGTCTAAACGCATATTTTTTATCTGCTTTTTAACTACCTTCATTGATCTGTTTGACTAAATCTGTTCCTCCTCTTTTCCTTTCTGGTGTGTGTGTGTGTGTGTGTGTGTGTGTGTGTGTGTGTGTGTGTGTGTGTGTGTGTGTGTGTGTGTGTGTGTAGGAAGCTTTTTATCCCACTACTGTGTGCCTTCTGCCAGTTTACTTTTACTGTTGCTTTAGTGGCTGTGATTTTCTTTGCCACTCTTGATGAAGTGACCTCTTTCTTCAGTCTTGAACGTTGCCTAATTTTTTCTTTCTCTTCTTACCCTCTTCTGTTGTTACTGCCACTCTATTGTTAAGCCTTGTCCTATAGCTTATTTGTGCCCTGTGCCCTTACTGGCTTTCCAGCTTTATCTATGCTGTCCTTCCCAACTTGTAGTAGTCCACCCCCTGAAGTTGCATGCATACATCTTAGTCTCTGGGCTCCCTTGTTTACACCCTAGAGTGAACCATGCACTGGTTTGGTCATTGTTTGATAGTGATACCGGTACTTATATTCCTTCTGTGTTACTTGGTATTATGTTTGTGATCCTGCTAATTTGAATCTGAAGAGCATTGGTTGCGTAATTAAAAGAGTAATATCACAGGTAATAGGACCAGTTCAACTCACAGACTCCTATCAGGCTGTAGACCCCAGCCCCTCCAACTTCCATAATGCCAGCCCTTTCAGAAATCTCTTCATTTCAAGTATGAAAGAACTTGAGACTGACATGACCCACCCTAGACTGCTGTTCTTACTTTTCAGAAATTTTGTCCGAAGTTCTCTCCATTCTCATTCTTGGGTAGTCCCTTAATAATTATTGGCATTTAGTCACAATTTTTGCTATAAATATTTTAAGGCGATGTATCTTTCCATGTGTTACAACTTCCATAAATAAACTCCCTTGTGGTAAACAAAAGCTCCTTACAAACGTTTATTTTATTTAGGACTCTGCTACAACACTAAGTCTGTAGCCTGTGAGTAATTTAATTATATTACTAGGTGGCATCAACAAAAGCCGGAGAATATTTTGTTTTGGTGACAGTAAAACTGCAGAAATTATATACTTAACCTTCTTCCTTGGCAAGTCCAGTCACAAGGTCTTTGCCATCAAGTAAAACCTCCTGGCATCACTAACTTTCAATAGACATAGGACACTGGAACAAAAACAGTAACAGTTGAAAATGAGAGAGTCCTGTGGTTTTAAAGCCCAACATGCAGAAACAGAATTCCTAGGAGGAAAGTCTCTCTATCTCACCTACTAGCCTTCTTATTGTGGTGTTCCCAAATTTAGTTGAAGGCCTGAGAGGTAATGTTAGGTTCCTGTCCTCCTTACTGGCCAAATCTGGTTTTCTCCAACCCACCACTTGATCCTGTCATTGCTTGGAAACATCATGGGACCCATTTCCCATTTTGCAACTTCCAATCTCCCCATCCCACACTGATCTGAAGCATGCTCATTTCCCTTGTTAAGAAGGTTGATTATAACCACTGGCAGCTGCCATAAAACATCTGGCCACTGTAGTAGCTTTAGGGCATCATAGTATGGTAGACATCTGATGCACTTTGATCCTGCCTGTTATGCCTATTGCATCTAGACATCTGATTCATTGAGGCTGGTCCCTGGGTCCTCGTTCAAGTGACATCAGTATGGTTGTCCCCCAGGCATTAACTTACCAGATGCTGTTGTCCCTTTGAAGTCTGTGGGGCAGACATCTGTCTGTCAGCATCTGTTCTGCCAACAGCAGCAGCCAGTTTAGACACCAGTTTGTCTCTGTTATTCTTTCTTCACACTCTGCAATCTGTAGAGGAGTGGCTCTTCTGCAGCCAAAATCTGCTTTTCAGATTACAGTATTTAAATGCTTTCTTACTCCATCATAGCAGACTGCTTCCGATTTCCACTATTTCCCCAGTGCCTACCCAATTCACATGTTTTGTGTAACTCAGCCAGGATCCCACTCGTGACTGGGTCTTTTGACCTTTCATCCTGAAAGACAACAGACTAAAAAAGCATTATTTCGACAGCCCCTGCGAACGGGTTGCTCGGCCATTCCCCACTACTGGTCCACAGCAGTTTTTACCTGCTCTACCAACCTCATGAACCTGGCCACTAAACAATCATCCTGAAAGAAAACAGACTAAAAAAAGCATTGTAGGTGCACCTGAATTCCACAGTAGTTTGGGCTTATCCCTGTATTAAGTGCATAGTGTACTTTAACTATAGGCCAGGGATGGCAGCTGCCCCCACCCCCATTCACAAGCTAGCATTTCTTGTAAGCTTTAACTACAAACATCTTTACTATACCGTCACATACCATTTTTAGTAGTTGTTCCTGACTCCCAGCTAAGCCAAGCACACTAAAGTGAACATAAGTACAAATGCACAGCACAAGGTTTCTGCACTGGCAAAACAACACATTTTAGGCAATAAGTACATCGCTTTTGTTTTGTAAGGTCCTGCATATATTCAGAAGAAAACAAAAACTAACAGGCAAAGTACTTTTTCTCCAAACAGACATACCTAAACCAGTCTGTGGATTGAGTGATTGTTTTTTGTCTGACTCACTCCTACCCAAGGCCAGCTCCCTGCTCTCATTAGTCATTACACTTTACAACCCCCCCCCTCCCACTGTCATCCAATATGGTCTAAGCAAAGGTGATGTAAACCTCCCCCACCTCCTCCTCCAATATGTTCTCAGCAAAGGTGATTTAAACCTGTGATGCCATCTTGGATTCCCAAAGCAGTTGCCTGTACCCCTCTGGCCTTCAGTATACCTTGATGTAAGTGCTTAATCTTTCTGAAACAACAGTTGCAAAGTTATTATAATATTGCATGTATTACTACTATCCTGTCTCTGTTGTTTCTCCTATAAGAAAAAGTGAAGTTTGTGACAATTGTTTAATATTTTGTAGTATGATGTTTTGTTTTTGCAGCCCATGTACTATCTCGTGATGTAGTCCTAAGCAATCTGTCTGTGCTGTACAATGTCTCTGTTGCTTTAACATGTATTTTGTAGCTGTTTCTGTAACATAAATGTGACTTTAGTTGAGTCTTGCGGGAAACTATCTGTATTTTGCTTATTTGTTGCTGCAATCTTATGAAAAGCCACTTGTTTCATTGCAGAGAGTTTGCTATTTATGATGCAAGCAATGTGTTTTTAAGCTTATGTTTAGAGGGCTAAGATTCCTAGGCTCGCAAGGCATTAAAAACTGTATTAACACACACACACTTGTCTAGTGAACTATTCAGGAATGTTTCCCTTCTTCTGTTTAGCTAATATGTGGCTGGTGACTCCTGTACTGTTTTCTTAGACCTGCATGCTGTATTCCATGTACCATGTGCACATACTGATGTTAGTATAGCGTATGTGGGCAGTTTATCACGTATTAGCATTGCTCTGGTCTATTTGTGCTGCATTTATTCATTGGTATGCTTTAAACTTCTACTAAATGTTAGAATTGTAGTCTACCCTGATAGTAATATTTTTGTTTCGCATTTCATGCTTGTATGTCTCTGACTCTCTATCTTACCCCATCTCTATCCTAATCAACCGCTCCATACTGCAATCCTATATTCCCAAACTCTGGAAAGCATTTTATATTATTCCTCTTCATAAAGGGGGTAATTTCTATGACTTCTCAAACTACTGACCCATTGCCATCTTATGCCCCCTATCTAAAATTCTAGAGAAATGCATCCATTTGCAAGTCACGAAATTCCTGAACACACATCAGCTCCTCTCTACCACACAACATGGCTTCCGCCCTCATCACAGCACAACCACTGCTCTTCTTTCATTCTCTAATCTAGTTAACCTTCACAGAAACGACAACAAATATACATCAGCCATTTTCTTGGACCTCTCAAAGACATTTGACATGGTCTCTCACTCCATTCTGCTAGATTCTCTAGCCTCACTATCTTTCACCCCATCTACCATAGCCTGGTTAAGAAGCTACCTATCTGACAGGCAACAATCTGTCCAATGGCAAGGAGCACTATCCTCTCAACTTCGAACTATCATAGGAGTCCCACAAGGCTCTATACTGGGTCCACTTCTCTTTTCTATTTTCACAAACAACCTGAATAGCTCTACCCAGCATGGCACACTTATTTAACATGCAAATGATTCAACCCTGATCTGCACTGCCTCATCTTCCAACATTGTACAGCAACTTACCCAGGAAACTTTAACTCTGTAGAAAAATGGATCTCGGGTATCTAACTAATCCTAAACCCAAATAAGACAAAACTACTACTTTTTTCCCTTAACAAATCAAAAGATCTCATCTCCTTTTCCATCACCTCTTAAAAATGGCACTACTATCTCCCCTTCTGACCACACCAAGCGTATTGGTATTGAAATTGGCAACAATGTTCACTTTGATATCTACATCTCACAAACCATCACATTGTTTCACAAATAAATGGGCACACTATATAGGCACAAAAACTTTCTCTCATACCAAGCAAGAGTCACCCTTGCCCAGAGTCACCTTCTGTCCACACTACTGTACGCAGCACCTATTTTCACCCATGTTAGCAAACCTGACCTAAACAAGCTAGATTCCTGTTACAATAAGATAGCCAAGTTTGCTACAAACTCCAGTTACAGATCACATCACTGTGTTGCACTAAAAGAACTAAAATGGCTATAGAGTTACCACAACTGCTTAACTACCACCAGCTAGTTACTGCATGTAACATCCTTAAGTACCCTGAAAAAAACATCTATATCCAATCTTCTTACCCATTACACTGCAAATCGGCATCTCTGATCTAGTGACAAATCTCTCTTCTGCATCTCCAGGGCAAACAATATTGCAGGCAAAGCACTCTTTTCCTACACCGTTACTAAAAACTGGAATTCCCTCCCCGATTCTCTGACCACTGCCTCTACCACCCCACAATTCAAACACTCCCTTAAATCACATCTATTAAACACCTGGTTATGTCCTTGTATCACTTAACCTTTACTCTTCCATCCCCCCCTTCTTTTTCCAACTTCCAAGCTACTCGCTTTAACCCTCTAAATTATTAAACCCAGCCAGTAACTGGCTATTAGTTACTACTGCTCCTCTTTTTGTCACAATCATTATATACCTGCCCATTAAATGGAATTCCTGACTGTTTCTCCTGGAAAATGTCTTTTGCCAATTTATTGTATATATTTTCAGTGTTTGTCTGGCAAAATGTCTAACTCCATGTTGTATTATTTAAATGAACTTTGTATAACACTGTATAAATTTGCTTCTCTCTCTTTTTTTTTTTTTTTTTTTTGTGGCAATGTTTCGGAGCTTTTCTCCCCAGGCCTCCACTGTAAATGGACCTGGTCCAGTTGGAATTTCCCGGTTAACAAATGTAAAATAAAATAAAATAAATAAAATAAAAAAAGAATGGCGACTTCTGTTTCTTCAAGTCCCTGTCAAATAGCCTAGAGAAAATACCTACAAAACCAAGCACCTGGAGCCCCAGAGAGAGAGAGACTGAGCATAATTCTGACAATACTAATGAGGAGGAGGGTGCCTCATCCTCTCCACCCCCACCCAAATGACTCAAGATTTGGGGGAGATTCTCAATTTAATGCAAGAAAGCAGGGATTGTCCTTAGCGCCTGTACCCTTCTCACAGGGGATACTCAGCCATATGGGTAGAAATACAAAAAAATAAGGAGTATATCAGATTGGGAAAAGGGATAAAAAGAATAAATGAAATTATTGAATGAAATGAAAAAAAAAGTATGCATTGATAGAACACATTTCAGCTAGTGTGTGTTATAAAAACTGGTCTCTGAGTGGTGGCAGTCAGATATAAGAAGTTGAAAAAATTCTAAAACAATGTGTGCAGATACTTTAAAGCATTTGAAAAGGAACAAAAGAGAATATGTGATCAAACAGAGAATTTATGAAAATAAGAGAAAATTAAAGAATTATTTAAGCAAATATTATTTGCAAGGTAAAAAGAGTTATCAGCCTATTTGAGTAGCATAGTTAAAGAGAATACTAGTATAATGAGAGAAATGGAAGATAATAGAGGAGAAGTAAGAAGATCTCGGGAATAAATTATGAATATTGTAATAAATTATGTAAATACAATGTTTCAAAACAGAAAGTATAAAAAAAGAATGGCATGTTAAAAAAATTGACAGAACAAGAAAATAAGGAATTAGAAAAACGAGCTTTCCTTATATGAATTAGATAAGGTACTTAGACAAGTTTAATTTACAGTCAGTTTCATGATCAGATGGAATAGGATAACAATTTTATAAAAATTTTATGGATTGGCAGAAAAATACTTAAACGGTATGAATGGATTATTAAATGAAGGGTTTATGTATAAAGATTATGCAGTGATATGCTTAAATTTGTATGGAAAAAAGAAGATGATAAAATTGGAGACTTCTAGTATTAAACAATACAGATTATAAGAATTTTATGAAAATAATTCAAAAGAGAGTTGAAAGTAAGATGAAAAGTATTACGGAAGATAGCATATATATATATATATATATATATATATATATATATATATATAGTTTACAGGGAAAAGGATGCCAAGAATTATTTTTCATAGTAAGGAAAATTGTAGATATTGTAAAATGAACTGATGAGACCAAGATCATGATAGGAGATTAAAATAACATTTTTGATACAGTATGTCATCTTCTTTTGTGGACAATTTATGAAAGAGTTTAGCATTAGTAAGAAAGTTAAGAATGTATGTTGCTCTGCATGTAATAAAAATAAAGTAAGAGTTTTAGAGAATGGGTAGTTAAGCAAAGAAATAGATGTAAAGAATGGCATGAGTCAGAAATGTCCTATGAGTGTATTTATTAGTCAGAGATATAAATTTGCACTTGAGAGGTTCTACTTATATTACAAATGAAGGGGTAAAAATTCCAATCACGTTTATTTATGCAGATGATATTATATTGTTTATGAGAAACAAAGTCTGGATGAAAGAAGTTATATACATCAATGTTTAAATATAATAGGCATGACTTTAAAGAACAAAAGTAAAGGACTGGGTGATATAGTAAAGACAGGAGGAGTATCTTTTTTGATGGAAGAAATCTCTGTGTTAGGAATAAGATTTGGGGGTAAGAATGTATGTGAGGAATAATGGAATAGGATACTAGATTAACTAAAGGAGCTTTGTTCTTTTTGTAAAACATACAAGCTATCATTTAATAAAAATGTTTATTTGATTCAGTTATACTGAGAAATACTGCATATTTAACAAATGCCTGTATGTTGCTTATAATAGATGAAAAAGAAATACTACAAATAGCTTTTTTATATGGGGTTCAAGATTGAACCTATTGAAGAGAGGTGACTTATACGTGGACAAGGAAGATGGAGGTTTATGATTAATAAACCCAGTTGTTTATGCTGCTTTGAATATAAAGTTTTGCTTTGGATAAATGATAAAAATGAAAAAATAGTATTACATTTACTAAAGTACAAATATGAGTGGTGTTTGGATATGTTAAAGTAAAAAGAGGAAATGTAAGTTTAAATGAAGTAATGAGATGTTATCAAGAAAAAAAACATTTATGGAAAATAATTTATGAAATAGAAAATGAGAGAAAAGTATGGTATAAAAATATCATGATACAATATTATGTTACTCCTTGGGTGAGCTAGTGAATTAAAAAGTTAAAGGTATAAAAATATGAAAAGCATGGTGCAATAAACAAGTAGAATGTCAACATTTTGTATGGAGAGTAATGATTAATAAATTACCACTAAAGGGAAATATGCCATATAAAAAATATTGAAAGAGTTTGTATATATTGTGGGAACAAAAAAAACTACAGAACATGTTTTCTTAAATGTATAAGGGTTGCAAAACTGTTGAAAAATTGTGTAAAGAAATTTTCTTTGAAAATTTAAGGGAGGTAAATGAAATACATATGGACATGATTATGCAGGGATATTATAGCCTTAAAAACAAGGAATATGTTAATAAAGTAGATAAAAAGATTATTTTATGTTGTGTGGACTATTTGGACTGAAAAGTTAAATGAAATAATGTTTAACAGTAAATGGAAACTAGCAGTAATTTTAAGAGAAAAAAATGGGTGGTGGTTGTGGAAAAAGGAGTTGAAATGAAATAAGATAATGAAGGCAACAGTTTAACATAATAATGAAAAGTAAGTTGTATTTGCATGACAATAAAGGAAAGGAAATTTGTACACTGTATACATTTGTAAATATGTAAGTTTGTAAATAGTGTTGTGTATAATGTTTTTTTTGTTTTTTTAAATAAAGAGCACCTACTCTCTTTGATAAGTGCCATGGAACCTTTTACATATATCTGAGCTACCACAAAATGAGGCAGATTGGGCTTTGATTTAACTTTTCATCTGAATGAAGAATGTTTTCCATGAAGGTGTTGAACTACCTTACCCAGAGGCTTTACTTCAAAAGAGATGTATTAGAAGTTTTACTGTGCTTTCATGGCATGCTTGATTGTATGCTAAAATACAGACCCAAAACTTTGACTTCCACCTCTCCTAGGATGTCATCCCAGTCTCAGTGGCTCAGTAGGTAGCAAACTTAGCTTTGGTGCTGTAGGAACAGAAGGCTGTGGCATTTATTACCACCCCAGGTGATTGAATTAAATTTTCCATTACTGTCACTGCAGTGTAGCACGAAGAGGTGCTTGCACTCCTGAGTATGGTGTCCCTCAGATGAGATTTAAAACTTTTTGGTCCTATTTGCCTGCGTTGGTGGCAACTCGGGTAGCTATAAAATATCCAACAGCACTTATTGAAAATAGTAGGGGAAGTTCCCCAGTCTCCTGACAAAATTTGCCCCAGTGAGTACTAATATCACATTTGTTCTCCCCTGAAAAGAGGCTGCTGGCATAATTGGACTAACCTTGTCAACAGTGGGTAAATAAAAAAATTAAAATCCTTTATGGATTCTCCCTTAAGAAATTGAGGACTCCTTCAGATTGTGTGTGCTTGAAGTGCATGAAACTATGCTACATGAAAACAAACTCACCATTCCCAGCTCATAAGAGAAATGTCATGCGTGCCATTTGACTACTGTACGATTGCATGAGCTTCATTGGTTAATGTTGCTTCTGGTAGAAATTCTCTTGATAGAATTTCTTCAGTCAGTCTGATGCTCTGAGTGGATCATATGGTGCTTGCTGTGCTTTTTGTTAGGTAGTTTGAAACATTTTGATGAAAGTTTAGGTTAGGTTGATTTGCTGTTTTTTTTTTTTTAAAACTGTGTATGGTCATAATTGGGCAGTGTTTTAGTTATGTTTATATCATAATTTTGCAGCTGTTTTTGTGTTTTTAGTGTTGAGACATGGAGTTAATTTTGTTTCTGGATTTGTTTGGTGCTATGATTCTTTTATTGACTACATTGTTTTGTGGTGTAAGGTTGTATTATTGGGTTTAGTGGGATCACTACTTGTACACACCCAAATGTGTACTTCAAACAAGGCTTTTCCCTTACTTCAACTGTTGTGTGACTATAGAGTTATTACATTAATGGGACAGAGTGAAATCTCCCATGAGAGGTGCATGGGGTGCATTGAGGATCCCCCCACATATGGTGCAAGATGGCATTGTCGACTGCAGAAACAGTTTTTCTTCTACTGAGTATTCATTGTGTTTAACACAATGTGTACTGCATTGCAGGAGAACCCCCCCACCATTCATTGTATACAGAGATCATTCAGCATGGACGTAATGTGCACAGGGTGCACCAGTGATGTGCACAGCACCCAGAATCCAGTATCCCATAAGAGCAGTACAAGCATGTGTGAATACTATAGTACTCATGGAATGTGTTGATTATGAACCTATTATAACATCATCCACTACAATATGCAGATCAGTTTTGTTGCAAAGATGAAATCCTTAGTACTGTAAGAAACTTGGCTATTTACAGTGGTTGCCAGATGATGATCCGTATTTTTGTGCTTCATTTCCTGAGCAATTTGGGTATCCATCTGTTACTGGCCTTTGCAGAAAGTTCATCACATCTTGTCCCTTTTGTAGTAGCTTGATTAATTCTCTGTGGAATCTGGATTAGTAGAGATTGCAACTGCCTATGTGAGACCTTGATCTTATTCTGTATCCTGGGAAGATTGTGTATCCAGATCCTCAAATCACCAAAAGGATAGAAACATGACAGGGAAGTACTGGATCTGTGAGCACCTGGTGCCTTATTAATGACCTTACCTCTCACCTTGGTAACAAAGACAATCTGAACAAAAGCTCTTGTAGTAACATCAAACCAAAAATCCAGACTACTAATTAGCATAAAATGTGCATACCCAGTAGCACTCCTCCTCCCCTTTCCAGAAGCATTATGTGATACCTTCTTGCTCAGAAACAGAAGTTTAAAAAGTACAAAGTGTTAATTTAATGCAAAATATAATCCTGTTTTATTGTGCAATAGCATTCAAATTAGGAAAAAATCCTTCAGCCAAGCAGACTGGCAGAGGATTAAGGCTATGTGAGGTTAATGATCTGCTTCCCATAGTCCCTTTACACACTATGTGATACTTGGCAAGTCACCTAACCACACAGTGCTCCTGAAGTAAGTCCGAAAAAGATCTTTGTTGATCAGAGTTTTTCCCTGGTTAAATACAAACAAGCGCAGCACAACACAATATAAGTATGCTCATAAATGAATGAGATATGTTAAAAAAATGCAGAGTGCAAGAGCTGTACAACAGCAGACACATTTGGAAAAAACTGAGCATGTGAATTTGATAAAGGATTTCAGGGTGGTTATTCAGCAGAGTATATGGGACAAAGGAAAAGGGAGTATTTACATTAATTGTGAAAGGAGCTACAACAATAATAGAAGAAGGAAAAAATAGATAATGGTAGATTTGTAGTATTAAGGAGCTACTAGCAAAGGAGGAGGATTACACTGGCATGTATTTATATTTTACCTAAAACTGCTGCAATGGAGCTTAAGACAATTCAGGGAGAAATAATCAGATTTCAGCAGGGAATATTACTTATATATGGGGACTAGAACTTGATTTGCTACAATGAAGATACATTTGGGGAGCCTGAAATGGAAAAATATATCAAAAGAGGGTAGATTTTTGAAGAAATTTATGAAATGTTTGGAATTGAAGATGTGAATTTAGTATTAGGAGTTCAGAGAGACTTTGCATGTTATTCCCCAATCTACAAAAACTGGGTGCTATGCCAGACAGAAATTATATTTCACAGGAAAATGTGCATTGAATTGAAAGTTTTGAAAGGCATCCAATAACCATTTCAGATCATGTGCCAATAATAACTAAAAAACATGGAGGGTAATGAAATAAAAATGAACACTGGTGCTTCCCTACCTGTCTGTTGAATGGAGAGGAATTTAAGGAATGGGTAGTGGAAAGTATTAGGAAGTTATTAGGGAAGACAGATATTTCTTCTGAAAATACAGCTGGAGAGTTGGATAAAATTAAGATGGAACTTATTAGAGTGGAAATAAAAAAGAAAGCTGTGGTTAAGAAATAAGAATTATTTAGACAAAGGTTAAAGTATTGCAGAATAGGGGGAATCTCACAGAACAAGAAGTAGTACAATTGTAGAGTTGTTGTTTGTCTTTCGGCTTTTCCTGGTTAGGGGTTGCCACAGCGCAACTCTGGTCCAATTGTAGAGTACTAAAGTAGGGACTACCTTGATAACATGCATGAGTTTAGAAGGACTGCTGTTAAGGAATTTTTTTTATGATAACTTCAGAGCACAGAAGGTTTTAGCTCGACTGCTTAGGTAACGGAAAGGGTTGTTGCCAATCTTAGGGAGCCAATAACAAGGAAAATAATCAGAAATCCTGGCATAGCTCTCAACCAATCAGAGACAAATCTCAACAGAATCAGGGACAAATCCAAATATAATCATGGATAATCAGGGATATTTTTAAAATATTAGTACTATTAACTTGAGACATTGACAGAATAAAATAATGTAAATTAATATCCATTTTCTGAAGTAAATGAATTCTATAACTCTAATTATTTATGTGTTTAAGTGTAATTCACCATCTTTTATCCAAATGTCATCAGTTTTAGAAGGATTGGGAGGGATATAGCTAAAATTTGAGTCAAAATAGGGACAGTTGAGAGGTATTTATAGATGTATTAGAAATATTTTGGAAATGTTATGAAAATCTGTATAAAGCAGTGAAATGTGGAAATCAAGAAAAAGTACAAATGGAAATGTTTGTGGAAGAGTTAAACATGGCAAGTTTAGAAGTAGATGAGGCTCAATTACTAACAGTTAGGATAGGAGGAGATGAGATAAAAATGGTGATGTATATAATCTACATCCCTCATAAAATCCTCCAAAGCCAGTTATGAAAATAAAATCACCACTGATTCCAAAGACAACCACAAAGCATTCTACAGCTGTGTCAAGAATCTCAATGGCAACACTCAAATCTGCTCTGAGCTACAGCACAATGGCACTAAATATACAGAACCAACTGATATTGTCAACATCCTGGCAGATAGGTTCAGTGCTAACCTTACCCCCTCTCACCCTCCAAAGGGCCATCTTAATACCGAAAGAATGCAAAGCCCTGTAATCACAGATGAACAAGTAAAGACCGCACTTTCCGTATCCAAGAACACAGCATCCATGGGACCAGACAACATCCCAGGCTGCATCCTGCATGAACTACAGAACGAACTGGCACCCCACCTAAGTACCATGTTCAATCATAGCCTCACCTCAGGCTATGTGCCTACTGAATGGCACGCAGTGACGGTTATCCAACTCCACAAAGAGGGTGCCACCACGATCCCCAGAAACTACTGCCCCATTAGCCTAGCGAGCCTGGTCTGCAAGGCCATGGAACATATCATCTTGGAGCTTATAAACAAAGACACAGGTAACCTCCAAACCCTGGACCCCACTCAGTTTGGGTTTTTAAAAGGTAGATCATGTCTACTAAACCTGATGGACTTCTTTGAAGCAGTCACTAGAGCCGTAAGAGGGCAAGGTAGTGCACATAGCCTATCTTGACCTCCCCAAGGCTTTTGATACTATCCCCCACTCTGGAATTGTAGATAAACTCACTAAACTGGGCATAAATCCCTATGTCACAAGATGAGTGGCCAACTGGTTCACTGACAGAACTGACACAGTAAAAGTAGCTGACTCCAAGTCAGACTTCAGACCAGTGACAAGTGGAGTACCACAGGGTTCGGTCCTGGGTTCCCCTCCTGTTCTGCATCTACTTCTCTGAAGTGCAGGCCAACACAGAAGGTCTTTGGCTAACAAAGTTCTCAGATCATTGCAAACTGGGAGCCATAATAGAATCACCTAATGATGTAGACATTCTAAAAAAGGGCCTCACAGAGACAGATGCCTGTGTCAAAGCCATGGCCTCAAGCTCAGTGCCAAGAAGTGCATTGTCAGCCCCTTTGGGAACCCGGGACACAGGTGGACAGTAGTCTCTCCTTTGATAACCACATCACCACAGTAGTCAGGAAATCCTTCTATGTGGCACACCTCATCACAAAAGGGTTCTCCTCTAGAAAAAAAGAGGTCATTGTTCCTCTCTACTCATCCCTCATCAGACCCATTATAGAGTACAATGCCCCGTTTGGCATGTATCTCACAAGACACCTACAACAATTGGAAAGGCCGCAGAAATATCTCACTAAGAGGATTGCTGACCTCAAAGAGATGCCATGCGCAGACCATCTCAAAAACTCCAGCTCTACTCTGTCGCATATCGCCTACTCGGAGGCAATCTCTGCCTAACATACAAAGCTATGTCAAAGCCAGAGCTGCTGGACATTCTACACTTAAAGAAATCCCATTCTCTCTGAACCACAAGCTCCAAGGACCTAAGCCTTGTCACCACAATAAACAGAACATGCTGGAGGGATAGATTCCTGTCCCAGAGACTTCCCATACTCTGGAACAGACTGCCCATTCATGTCAAGCAAAGCTTCTCATTGGCCCTCTTTAAGAAAAATCTTGATGACTGGATGGGAAATAGAAGATTCACCCCAGGGATCATGTCTACGGCACTACTTGACAGGGGCACTGGAAAATAATTTTCTTGGGTGGCGAAAGCCAGGGAACCTTTTTGGCTAAGCTTATATAGGCCCCAGGGCTAATAGCCTAGTACCTACCTAGGAAACTATGAACCTACAGGAAAGTCTCCAGGAATAGATGATTTTCCTGTGAAAGTTTGGAAGATAGAAGGGAAGAAAGTGATAAAAATCTAGAAGGTTTATTTAACAGTATTTTAAAAGAAGAAGCACCACCATCCTAGAAGAAAGCTGTGGTGGCTGTTAATATGTAAAGATGGTAAAGACCCATTAGATCCAGCTTCATATAGGCCCATTTCGATGTTAAACCATGATAATCTAAATCATGAGTATTTATATCTATAATGGCTAAAAGAATGTAAAGGTGATACCAAAATTGATCAATGTGGTTTTGCGGAGGGGAGGCAAACATTTGATAACATTAATAGAACAATGGTTATCCAGCGGGAAGCAGAATATAAGAAAATACCAATGTCGTTGGTGGGTCTTGACGCAGAGAAAGCATTTGACAGAGGAAGCTGGGAATTTATGTGTAGGGCAATGGAAGCATTTGCATTTTCTGATAAGATTATAGTGTTGATTAGGAGGATATATGAGGGAGCAGAAGCAAAAATTAAAGTTGGGAGAGTACCTCTCCGATAAATACAGTTTGAGCAGATTAACCAGGCAGTGGTGTCCTCTTTCCCCTTTGGCAAAGAAAATAAGGGGCTCTGAAATGCAAGGATATAATTAATTGGTAGTCAAGAAATGTTGGCTTTATTTGCAGATATTATTTTATACCTGATAAAACCAGAAAAGAACATTTCAGTGTTATGGAACATTCTGAGACAGTTTCAAGTCATTCTGGGAAACAAAACGAAAGCAATAGCTATAAACTTTATACCCATATACAAATTGGTTCAGCAATGTCCATATTTATGGGAACATTATAAAATAAAGTACTTAGGAGTATGGATTAAAAAGGATTCTGTTAGGGCAGCAAAGGATACGTGGGAATAGACTAAACAGAAGATAATACAAAAACTGAGAATTTGGAAGTTCTGTTTTATGGATATGGCTAGCAAGATACAAGCAGTGAAATGTTTTTAGTCCCTTTAGTTTGGGTCTATATCACATCGTCAAACTTGTATACTTTCGAACAATGTAATATCGAACCCAAAAGTCCGAAACCACACAATAATGAACACACAGAACAGCGATATTTTTTCCCCAGGGAAAAAATCGCTGTTCCCTAACAAAAAAAAAAAAATTTAAACTAAAACTAAAGTGAGGGCTTCGCACCCCCACACACCCCCAACATGGGTGCTGTGCCCCCCACACTCCCCCCTACTTAAATATACGAACTCCGAGATTGCACCACAGTGGAGGAAATAGCAAAGCCCCAAAAACAGCCGACCATTTTTTTTCCCCTAGGAAAAAAATCGATGTGTCATGGTTTCGCTATTTTTGCGTTTTGGACTTTTGGGTTCGATATTACATTGCTCGAACGTATACAAGTTCAACGTTGTGATATAGACCCCTTTAGTTTTATACACAGGTTAGGCATATTTTTTTTCAACCAGAGGATAAGTTGTGGATAGCAATTAATAAAAAGTTGAAGGATTTTTGAGAGAGGAAGAGGGCAAGAGTCAAATGGGATAAGTTGATCCTTCCAATAGAATAAGGTGGTTTTGGATTACTTTATTTGAAGGGGTATTTCAGAGCTACATGGACAAGGCTCCTATATATAACACAAGCAGAAAGCTGTAATTGAAAGTGGAAAGGGATGATGATTAAATGGGGGGAAGCTCAAGAAACGAGGCCAAGCTGGGATTTTGGATGCAGATCCTTAAGGAGGATAAAAATAACCATACAGAATATTGTATTCATAAAGCAGGAGACATTTTCTAAGAACTAAGCCAAAATGAGAATGTAGAAAGGAAATTCTGCCAATGGGGATGACTGCAATTAGGGGTACAGAGAATAGGAAAGAGGGGGCTGGAATTTACTAGAGAAAAGTGGCAAAAGAACCAAAGTACTAGAGCAAGTAATTAGAGAGGGAAAGGTAATAGAATCGGAAGAGGCCAAGAATTCATTTGGACTGCAAGTTAGAGATTACCTTCCCTGTCAAGGATTAATATCAGCGTATAGGCAAAGAGAAAGAAGTAGGGGGATCCTAAGCAAAAAAACAACCCTGATAGTTTTTGGAAAAATCTAGAACAGATATACTTAGTAGACAGTATAAAATATTGCATGATAACTATAGGAATTAATTAGAAGAGGTTAGAAGGGATTAAGAAGAAAGACTGAATAAGCAGTTCACAAAGAAACAATGGGAAGATATTTTTATGGCTCTCAAATCTGCAGCAAAGTCTAGAAGATTTAGGATTTTTGTTTGGAAGTGTTTGCCTAGCTATTTTTGTACCCCAAGCAGACTCCAAAATTTTTTCTTCGGGTAGATTGCAAATGTTCGAGGTGTGATAGGGGTAAAACAGGTAATTGGGAACATTTTTTGGGAGTGTAATGAGTTGGCAGACTTTAAATTCCCTGCAGGCTACTCTGTCAAAAATACTGAGCAAATTGGTGTAAGTAAGGAATTTTTTTTTGGAGCTGTGATACATTGTGTATTGCTTAGACATAGTAAGGCCTTGCTGAGTGTAATTCTTGTGGCTGCTAGAAAAGCAATTGCTAGAAAATGGAAATCAAAATCTAATCCAACTGTACTGGAAGTAGTGAATAGAGTAACACAGATAAAAAAAACAACTGAAACGTGGGATCTTTAGAAAAAGGTAGGAGCAAATAACAAAGAAAAATGGGAATTTTAGGAATAATACATGCAGAGTAATGTTTTCATAGTTTCATAGTATAGTACTAGGCTATCTGCCCTAGGGCATTTATAAGCCTAGCCATAATGTACGTGGCTTTCGCCACCCCATGTAATGATACAAAAGTGTACAAAATAAATTTAGTTTACTGTGCCTCAGAGATGACCCCCGGGGTAAACCTACAATCACCCATCCACTCATCAAGATCTCTCTTGAAGAGAGTCATTGAGGGGCTCTGCCTAACATGGACTGGGATCCTGTTCCAGAGTGCGGGAAGCCTCTGGGTTATGAATCTGTCCCTCCATCATGTCCTATTCATACTTGTGCTGAGGTTTAGATCTTTAGCTCTCGTGGCTCTGATGGATTTGGATTTTTTGAGGTGGAGCATGTCCATTAATTCCGGATTGGACATGGCCTTGTACGTCAGGCACAGATCACCTCTGAGCAGGCGGTATGCTACTGAATAGAGCTGGAGCTTCTTTAGTCTGGCAGCATATGACATATGTTGGAAACCCTTGATCCTCTTGGTGAGGTACTTTTGGGGTCTCTCCAGTTGCTGCAGGTGCCGGGTGAGGTACATACCAAATGGGGCATTGTACTCAATCATAGGTCTGATAAGGGAGGAATATAGGGGTACAATGACATCCTTTGATCTGGATGTGAATCCCTTCATGATAAGGTGGGCAAGGTAGAAGGTCTTTCTAACCATTTTGGCGACGTGGGTGCCAAATGAGAGGTCACTGTCAACTTAGGTCCCCAGGTCTCTGATTACTTTTTCCGTACTTAATGGATTACCACCTATGTGGTAATTTGTGGGTACTTTGTTTTTCCCAAAGGGGATGACGATACATTTTTTGGCATTTAGTTTAAGGCCATGACTCTGGCACCAGTCATCTGTTTCTGTAAGGCACTTCTGAAGGATGCATGTGTCAGCTGGTGTATCGACTATGGCGCCTAGTTTGCAGTCATCTGCGAACTTTGTCAGCCACAACCCCCCTATGTTTGCCTGCACATCCGAGAAATAAATGCCGAACAAGAGGGGTCCCAAGACAGAACGCTGTGGGACTCCACTTGTGACTGGCTTAGAATCTGACATAGCTCCAGCTATTCTGACTTTGTGGGTTCTGTCCTTTAGCCAGTTTGCAACCCATCTTGTGACATACGGGTTTACATTTAAGCTGTTGAGCTTGTCTATGATGCCTGAGTGGGGTATTGTGTCGAAGGCTTTTGCCAGGTCCAGGTAGGCTGTATGAACTGCTTTGCCTTCATCGATGGCTCTAGTGACTGTTTCAAAAAAGTCCACCAGATTCAAAAGGCAGGATCTGCCTTTTACAAAGCCGAATTGGGTAGGGTCAATTGTCTGTAGGTCTCCGATGTCTTTGTTTATGAGTTCCATAATGATCCTTTCCATAGCTTTGCAGACCAGGCTGGTCAAGCTTATGGGGCGGTAGTTTCCAGGGTCTGTAGAGGCGCCTCCTTTGTGGAGTGGGACCACTGTTGCTGTACGCCAGTGTTCAGGGACATATCCTGTAGTAAGGCTAAGATTAAACAGCATTCTTATGTGCGGGTTTAGCTCCTCTAGGAGTTCACGTAGCACGCAACCCGGGACACCATCTGGTCCCATAGATGCTGTATTATTTTTAGCTTTGCTGAGAGCAGCTCTCACCTGGACATCTGAGATGTCAGGGAGGTTGCATTCAGCTGGGATAAATATTTCATCTTTTGGGGGTGAGGGAGGGGAGAAATTTGCACTGAACCTGTCTGCCAGTATGTTGGCAATATCTGTGGGTTCAGTGTATTTCTTGCCGTTATGAACTAACTCTGAGCATATCTGAGGGTTTCTGCCCAGGTTTCAAACATAACTGAAGAAGGCCTTGTGGTTATCTTTAGTGTCCTTAGCGATTTTTCTCTCAAAGTTGGCCTTTGATGATTTTATGAGCGAACATAGTTTTTTGCTAGTGCTGATCAAAGATGCTTTCCCTTTATGGGATTTTGCTCTGTTTTGCAGTAGCTTCCTTCTCTTGTTATAAAGTTTGTTTATGGCTGGGGTCCACCAGATAGGATGCCTGCCTTTGGTGGAAAGGGTCTTGGTTTTATTTGGGATTGCATGATCCATGCATTCTTGGAGATGTCCGTAGAAAGCATTTGTGAAGGATTCATCAGTGTGGGATGTGGTTTCCACTGGCCCAGGGGGCTTGAGGGATACCATTTCAGTCCTAAGGAGTGTAAAGTCGGCTTTTGAGAAGTTTCTCACTGTGGTCTTTTGTGTTGGGGGTGGAGGTGGGATATGAATATCTAGGGTTATTAGTTTGTGGTCTGATCTCACTAGTGAGGGGTATACTTCCGGTGTTGAGCATTTTGTCCCCATGTTTGTGATGATCAGGTCAAGTATATTATTTCCCCTTGTGGGGGAGGTGACTAGTTGTTCCATTGCATTTGAGTTGATGAATTCCAGGAACCTTTGGGCCAGGGTGTTAGGGCTTGAATAATGCACTCAGTCTATGTTTGGATAGTTGAAGTCTCCCAATATGATGGTATTTGGTGAGACATTCATAACCTCCAGTGTCTTCAGGAAGGCTGAATGGAGTTCCTAAGATTGAGAGGGTGGTCTGTAGCATGCTACAAGTTGTATAGCAGTTTTGCCTGCGGTTAGTTGCACATGGATGGTCTCCGATGCTTCGTGCATTGCCACTAACCTGGAGGTGTGGGTGTCTTTAATGAATATGGACACTCCCCCTCCTTTTGTGGTTCGGCCCAAGTATTGGGGCCGAAATGCATGATACGAGGTATAACCTGGTAGGGCTGGGGTGCTCTCAGGAGCCTTGAACCAGGTTTCAGTTACTGCGCAGACATTGATGCTCTCCATACTAAGGAGTGCTTCGAGAGCCTGCATCTTGAGATTTAGACTTCTGGCGTTGAGCAGCATTACCCTTAGTTTTTTTCCTTTTTTGCTTTCTAAGGTGGTGGGTTTGTCTTTTGAGCATTGCCTAAAAAAGGCACTAGGGGGGCTGGCAAGAGCCTTAGCCAATATCTGGAAGCCGAGTAGTGACAGGTGCAAGCCATCCCTTGCGAAGCAGCGTGGCTTGTCCAGCATGTCATCCCAAGCAGACAGACATTGGATCCCCCTAGAATGACACCAGTAATTGAGCCAATTATTAAAGCTGATCATCTTGTCTTTGTATTGTGGCATCATTCTTGGTGAGGGCAAGATGCTGCTCAGGGTCAGGGTCATACCAGCCTGGGCTGCATAATCAGAGAGCTCCTCTATGTCTCTTTTCATGTAGTCCAAGGAGGTACATCTCAGGTCATTCATGCTGGCATGGACAATGACAGAGTCATATTTGTACTTGCTTTGGAGTGACCTGAGTGCTTGTGTTATGTGGCGGATCCTAGCACCTGACAGGCAGCTCACCGTTACCCTCTCTTTGTTCAGCCTGGTAAGTGGAACGTCAGTGCGTCTGACTATAGAGTCACCTATTACTAATGTATCAGGCATGGTGTTTTGCCTTAAGGGCTGTGATTGTTTGGCACACTGACTTAGTGTACTGTGTGTTGCATGTGCTGTGTTTTGAGGTGGTGTTTTCTTGGGTGTCTGCTTTGGGAGCCTCTGTTGTTTTGGTAAGTTTTTTATTAGAGCCTCCGAGTATGCCTTTGTGTTTTTATGTGTTTGGTTTGCAGTTGTGGTTGGTTTATGTGAGACTGGGTTTGTTGTGTGTGTGGTTACCTTCTCCTCCTGTCTGGTCTTGCTAGTCCTGTGTTGAGAGAGTTCAGCCTCCAGTTTGGCTATATAGTTGCATATCTCACATGTGTTTGTGTTTGTTGGGAGGACGAGAGGGTTGTCTGTGTACATGAGACAATTGTAACATTGTCTCAGGATTCCCAGATTAACCAGCTGAACTGGAGAGGACGTCAGTAATATACCACTCGACATGCCAGAATAGTATAAGGGAGTGATGTGAAGCTGGGTCAGAGAGGACTTTGAAGGGAAGTGGGTATTAACACGGGTTGTAGGTGGATGTAGTGCTTACGTTAGTTTAAGGGTGCTTCACTTGAAAGAAAGGCTTTAGGAGCAAGTGCTAGGCTTATAATATAGCGAATAGACTGATTATGTTGAAAGTAGAGCTTTCTTAAGGGAAAAACTGAAGTGCAGACTTGGCGGAGCCAGGAATAGTTTAAGCCTGTTTAACCGGCGCTGCGCTATGCAAGACAATCGATAAAGCATGAAATGCAGATTTTAAACAGGGAGCTTCAACAGAGCTGGAAATGGTCCAAAACGACCAATTACTACAAGCTCTTCTGCTGAGGTCACTCCTTTAGGGACTGATAGGCTGCTCAAGGCTCCCCACTCCCACTGGTGAGCAAAGAAACTTCCTTCTATCCAAGTAAAGCAATGGACAACACAGGAACTACACCACAGTCCAGAATACAACAAAGCCTGTATACTGGTCTAAACTAGTCGAGAAAAGGCGGGAAAACAAGGATATTTTTTTTTTTTTTGTTTTTGAGTTAAAAAGTACACAGAAATGCAGGAAACAGTAATAAATCAATTACACAGGCTAGCGCACTTTAGTGGGCAGCCTCAACAGTTAAATTTAACAAACTTTCGACCAACTGTAACTTAAGTGCAGATAATGTACAATGCAAAAAACAGGTAACAAAGCAGTTTAAACTTGTTCAAAGTAAGAAAAAGAAGGTCTCTCAGTTTTTAGGATATGTATGAAGACAGTATTCTGCATGATTCTTTTTATTCTCTTTAAGGGTATGCATCCAAAATCCTACTTTGTCCTTATTTGTTGAACTCCCTCCTTCTTGTCTCATCATCATTCCCTCCCACTTTGATTCATAACCTTCATTGTCGGTTGTATAACTGGGTAGCTCTAAAGTATCCCTTCAAATCAGGTAATTGTTCTATGGGAAGAATCAACTTATCGCACTTAATTCTTGGCATCCTCACCTCCCAGATAAATTCCTTCAACTCTTTTATTGTCATCCACATTTTCTCTGGTTGATACAAAATATGTCTGACCAGTATATAAAACTAAAATGACTAAAACCATTGACACTGCTTGTATCTCACTATCCATAGCCATAATAGAGATTCTAGCTTCTCAGTTCTTGTATTAACTTTTGTTTAGTTTCCTCCCCATGCATCCTTTGCTACCATAATAAAATCCATTTAAATGTATGCACCTAAATGCTTCGTATTATCATGTCCTTATGTAGTTACATTGTTTACCACTATAGCCTTTGTTTTAAATTCATTTATTTTATATCCTGAAAAAAATCAAATGGTCTCAAAATGTTTCACTATATCAAAATGCCATTTTTTTATTTTTATTAAATACAGAATAATGTCATCTACAAATAAAGCTACACTTTCTTGATTACCACACCAGTTGTATCCTTGAATTTGTGAGTCCCTTATTTTCTTTGCCAGTGGCTCTTAAGTATAAAGCAAAAAAAAAGGGCCCCTGTCAGATTTCTTTGTTCAAACAGCTTGTTACAGAAGAACCATCCTACATTAATTCTTGTCTTTTCATATGTCTTCCTAATTAATCCTACTATTCCATCAAGGAATGCAGATATTACCATTGCCTTACTCATAATATCCCACCTGATTGTATTGAATGCCTGCTCTGTTTCAAGTCATCAATAGTGGCATCGTCTTACATTCTGCTTCCCTTTGGGTCATCATAGTTGCATTGATATTGTCATATGTTTGCTTTTTCTCTAGAAAAGCACATTGATCTATATCTAGCAATTTTGGCAAAATGTTTGCTATTCTTTTGACTAGTAAAGGCATAAACGCTTTATAATCATGGTTTAAAACTGAAGTTGGTCTAGATGAAGTAGAGTCTGAAGGTCTTTACTCTCTCTGGGTAATAGAGCAACCACCACTTTTTTTCAAGATGCTTATGCTGTGTCTGTTTTTTTTTAAATATTAAGTAAAACCTTCCAGATCTTTATAACTTTCTCCCCTCCTAACTTTCAGATTTCTACAGGCATATCATCTGTTCCTGGAGACTTCCCTGCTGCTTGATTATATATCACAATTTTTATCATATCCATTCCTGTCATAGCTATTACTTTTTGAGCCTCATCTTCCTATAACCTTAGCATAGTTAAGTCTTTTATAAATATTTCCTTTTGTGCCTTTTCTTAACATTTGTATAAAGCAGATGAACGAGGAAGTTAATAGTATTTCTAAAATATCTCTAACACCTTTGTGGGATATCTGGTTGTTTTTCATTGCCATAGGCTCCCTACGTTTGGCAACAACTCTTTCTACTTTCTGTTGCCCAGGTCATTGTGCTAAAAGTTTTTGTGCTCTGGAGTTATCAAAAATATGTGATAAACCCATGCATATTATCCAAATACTCTCTTATTTTTCATTTAGTCTCAGCAATTGCTCCTTTTCTTGTTCTTTGAGATTCCCCTACTTCTGTAATACTTCATTCTTTTACAACCTGTATAAATAATTCATATTACTTCTTTCCCATATCAATCTCTGTAAATATTTCCTGTTACTTCTTTACCATTTCTGTTTCTGTGTTATTTCACACAAGCTACATCAAAAGCCAGGTGATGAGAGAGTAAAAGTCATGTATACTTTTTGGATAAGCGAAACAAAGGGATAGATAACACAGCAACTAAGTACCCAAATGGAATCACCTTAGTACAGGGAAATAGCTTCCTTTAGAAAATGAGATGTTAAATAATAAGAAGACATAACCTGAAGACAACAAATGTACAATTCAAGAGTGGTATAGAGATTTTTTTTCACATAATGCCATGGATGCATCCTTCCTGGTTGTTGGATCAAAACAGTAAGTAAACTTAAGAATATATGTGTAGACATAGGACAGCTAAGATGGAGTGGTGTATTTTGGCTTTTTGTTAACTTGGCTGGGCATTTTATCCATATGGAAAATTTTGGCTTTGGGTTAACTAAGATCAACACTATATATATTAAGAAAGTTAGTGAGCAGACTAGGTGGACAGGTTGGTTATGTGCAATCATAGTCCAAGTTTCTTTAACTGGCAACATTATTGTTTTTCCTCGTCATGATGCATGAAGACATTCCAAAGATATGCATTTTTACATTTTTTTTCAGTACCATAGCTCACCTTTCTTTTTCAATATCCATTTTTAGGCAGAGTCTTTTGAGATGATGACTAGCAATCATTCAGAAGAGAACATGCTTCTGGATGTAAGGATACAACAGATCCAGCAGGAAATCCGCAGATCTCAGGTTTGTATAATGGGACCTATTGCACATGTGTTTGGATGAGGATACTAAGGAGTATATTGGGATTATCTGTCTCATCCCCTTCCCCACTCACCTTTTCTCTGCTGAACCTACTGAATTGCTGCCCTTCTGCATTTTAATTTCAGTTCTTGCATTGTGAATTATATAATAGGTATGTATTACCCAGTCTTTTAGTGCCTTGCATTACACTGTCTACAACTAATGTCTTCATTGTGATCCTGCATTTCCCTTCCCTCATCTGGAAGGGTCTGATTTCCAGCACCATGACAGTAAGTATAATCTCTGTGGTTGGGTTAGGGCACATTTTCAGCATCTTGTGCTACTTGCAATACGTAGGACTGGGAAGTATCTACTGGCATTGTTCACTATGTAGCTTCACTAATCACCTCTTTCAGAATTTCATTCCCTTGTCAGTTAAATGAGAATTTTCCCTTGACTTCCTAGTAGCATTTTAGTTTGATTCCCATACATGTTTTTGCAGTCCTTTCATGTTTCCTTTATTTCTCATACCACTGTTTTTTGCTTTTGGTCTTACAATGATATGCATTTTTTTCAGTTTTTTATGCCTTCCTAAATTCTTTCCTCACCACCCTGACTGCTGTATTCTCTGTTGATATAACCTATAATGGGTTGGTTCCTCCTATATTAGGGTGATGACCTAGTCATTCCTAAAATTGACACACTAGAGATAGACACTATTACTTTTAATCACTAATGTGATTCCAGGATTTTGGATCTTAAAATTGAGATTGCAATGCTTTGGGGATTTCTTCATTCCCCAAATACAGTAATCTTGGAATAAGTGTACACAAGTAGCAGACGTGAGATGGTGGTGGAGTCCACTTGTTGGGAGGTGCAGGAGTATTACCCTCTACAAAAATATTTTTGTTTGTTTTCATTGATTTTACAAGTTATTTTTCATGTTCTATCAGCAATTACACATTTTTGTGATTGCATATATGAATGAGTGTTGCTTTCAAAAGACCTGCTGTGTAATCATGACGCCAGTGATGCCATTTGCGTATGATATAACCAGGAAAGCTTGAAAATAAAAGACAGACCAACCTGCTCCCATTCATGTGTCAGGTGTGAGCATTTTGCACTCACTGTCTAATGTTTCTGGAGTTCTTGTTCGCAGAGAGTAGGCAGCTAGATGTATACATCTGCATACAGTTATCCTGACGTCTTAATGGCTCCCCTGTGCTTCCAAGTAATTCCACCTGTCTCCATTGGAAGGCAGCATCTCAATCCCTCTGCCCCTATCCTTGGGACCAGAGAGATGGCCTTCAGCTGATCTGTCTGCTCTGCTCCCTTCCCAGACAATTCTGTTCATGCCTCTAATTCAAGCTGAGTGACTAGCAATATACACATACAGTTTGCCTCTGTAATTGTGGTTTGCCATCTCTCTCTCTCAAACTTGATTACTGCAGAGATTTTCCAAGTATATCTTGTAAAAGGGAGCTTGCTGTCTCCTCCTTATGAAAAATGTTAAACCTGCTGTTCTCAAATGCAAGGAGTAATACATGAGTGAAACTTACTACAGCACGTGATACTAGGAAAAAAATCTTATGTTGGCACTCAGCACTGTAACTGATGTTGAAATGCCATCCAGATCTTATTTCTCCACCTGACGGATGCAGAATTTGTACCAACCCTTGTCTTAACATATATTATATTTTATTTCTACACTGAATACCATATTCTATTTATGTATTTATTTATTTTATTGATTGACATTTGATTACCGGGATATCCAAATGTGTAGGAGTCCATTTTCAGCAGTGGCCCGGGGAGAAAAGCTCCAAACATTTTAAGAACAATCATTTTAAAGTCTTTAAAATAATACCAAAAAAAAAAACTACAGTTTGAATAACTATAACAAATTAGACATAATATGAAAACATTGGTTAAGCATAGGTACAAGTTATATGACATTGAGAAATTATAGCCAATTTATAGAGAAATTAAAGGTAAGTTAGTATAATACAAACATGCAATATGAAGTGAGAGAAAAGCAGCCTTATGCTATATTTACAGCGAAAGCCAGGAGAGAGAAGTGACTGAAGAAGGGAGAGTAAGGAGATGTAAGGCACGAACAGGAATTTGTTCATATTTAGGGATAAAATTATCCTGGTGTTGAGCAAGAGCAGAGACCGCGTTTGGCGAAGACATTTTTCAGAATGGTTTTGAAGAAGGGGAGGGAGGGTATTAACCTGATGGGTAAAGATAAGGAGATACAAGCCTTGGCAGCATGGTACGAGTACGGACAGTGTCTAGCAGATTTAATAGGTTTGTGGACAGACACAAGGCATTGTTTAAATAAACAGTTTAAATCAAGAATGTTTTAGTACCGACCCCGATTTCTGTTGCAGATAGGGTTGACTAATGATTGTGGAAGAACATCTGGTTATTAAAATGAAAAAAAGTATTGAAAATGAAATGTTTTATGTCTGTGGAGAGAAACAATCTCATAAGGTAAATGTGAACTTGCGTCCAGGGTGGAAAGATTAATCCTGCTCAGTTTTGCTGCAGAAACATCCTTTAGTGAAAAGCAGGAAGCTAGCCCCATGCACACAAAGTTTGTTGGTTGAGTCTCCTTAAGACAGCACATAGTAAGACAGTACCAAGAGGGCAGAGACATGTTAGTGGGTCTGGCATTTGTGTGCATTTCATGTTTACCACACAGGAACAGTCTGGAATAGGAACAAAAAAAATCCTTACAAGCTTGATGGTCAGTTCATGCCTATCACTATTACAGAATTAAGTTGATGAAATGTTACTTCTCCTGGAAAGCATGCTCCACCCTGTAGGATGATAAATAGTGTTATGCACAACAAAGAATGGGGCATCAAATAGTTCACTGGGGCATTAGGGTCGCTAGCAAGTCAGAGATGGGTATTGCCAGAAGAATGTCGCATCTGACATGGAAGATGGTTTAATGAAAAAACATTACTCTCTTTTTGGAGTGCAATGGAGAATGTTGAGGTTTGAAACTGAGAAATACCATTCACCAGGGGTCATTTTGGCTCTGAAAAACATGCATGTTTTCAGTTCGAGAAAAATATTCTGAAAATTGCCCTCATTAAGAGACTGCATGTGCAACAGTTTGCAACAGGAAATGTAGCATTCTGACTGCAGAAGTTTTCATTAATTTCTTGGCAGAATTTCTGTGTAGTTTTTCACATGTGGCATGGCGTGCAGGGACCTTAGACTGCATTCATATTGCAAAAAGGGCCCCACTAGTGGAGCATTAAAAAGACATATACCAGCCTCAAGAGTTTCAACTTAATCATGCACAGGAGATAAAAGTGCGTCTGCTGGATATCCAAGCAGTACACACAGTTCCCATAGATGAGACACATGCAACTTATTGTCGCAGTCTGTGTGGGTTGATTTCACCCAGGGGCATTTTATTTATGATGTTGGATATTTAAATACAGAAAACAAAAAAGAAAATAGAAATCTCTCTCAGTTTAATTACTAGATTTACTTCAGGTAAAATGAAAGCAATGCTGAAAATTTATTTAGGGGACAAAATAAAAAAAAGTATTGAAATGGAAATATTTCATGTCTGATATGATATCGGAAGCAGAGTATGAATTCTGCTTTTCATGTGCAGCAAATGTATTTTGGCCTAGATCTGAGAAGTGATCATTATTAAGTTTATGAAGTATGCTAAACAGTGTCTGTTATATTAAAATTTTTGGGTACAGATTATGAAAATTATCAAAGAAGCAAGGCTGGGTTGCTGAAGATTTGCAGCATCCTTTATGCTGCTGATTTGTGAATACAGGCTGCAGAATTTGTATATATTGCACAGAAGGTGGTTTCACAAGGAAAGCATAATGTCTTAAGATGATGACAGATGTGAATCTTTACTAGATAATTTTAAAACAGCCATGACATCATCTTCTGGACAGAATTGTACAAAGGTGTTGTTTTTTGTCTTTGAGGTGAGCCCTATTTATATTATTTTGAAAAATTTGTATTAAAACATTACAATCTGCAAATGTTATGGCCATTTGTTCAAATGTTTTGAACTGGAAAACCCATAGAAGTGTACTTGCCTGGCTTTGTTTGCTGTCATCTTATAAAAGTATGCCTAAAGTTTAGGGGAAAGTGGAGATCTTACATCTTTATTTGGTGTTATGGGTGATGCTAAGAGGAATCCAAATTGTGAAGAGTCAAACAGGACTGCAGAATGTAATGGATTGTTTTACCTTCAGGAAAATCATGAAGTGATCAGTTTGTAGGTTTAGCATGCACATTATGGTACTATACCACTGCTCGAGGTTTTGGAGTGAAAGGAGTTTTTTGTCTAATTTATAACAAATCACTTTTTGTTGTAGGAAGTGGATGATTTTCTTTATTTTACATCCTTATCACCTAAGTGTGTGATGTGAAGCAGCATCAGAAATTCTAGTTACATAGATTAATATGCTGTTTTCCAGACCTCTGTGTAATCTGTCAGTGGAGAACAAGACTGATTTTAAGTCTGTCGCATGGCATTTCAGCTGAATTCACTGAAAGTGTTTCACAGGAATGGCACATAACCATGTCAGTCCATGAGTAAAAATTGGTCATTGGAGCACAAAAAGGTCTGTGTATTTTTTATTCCCTAAACCCCAGGAAATAAAACCATCAAGGTTATCCTGTATGGCCCTGCTTGACTTTGGAGGAGAGCACTATTAAGTTCATGAAAAGGGTGGCAAGAACTTTGTCTGTTTATAGGTGTATATCTCCAAGTGTGTTATGGTCCCCATGATTGCTGGCATAGCATGTTCCTATGTTACCATCAAACCCGCTGCTATTGGCTAGCTTGCTTCACTAGCTCACTCTTTTCTCCCTTGCTGGCTATTGGCTAGCTTGCTTCACTAGCTCACTCTTTTCTCCCTTGCTGCCATTGTAGTTCCTTTTTGTAAAATTCTAGATGTGCTCCTTTGTTGAGTGGGCCAACTGACGTCTCTGATGGTAAGCATAATTCTTAGCCTCAGGGAGGGTGGACACTATGCAGAGAAGAGACAAGGTGTTGGAAGCCATCATTCTGTGGAAGTTTAACTGGGAGAGAGACATGCCGTAATGTCAGCATTCATGCGCCATCCCCTCGCCTACGTTGTGCACAATGTCATGTCACTCCTACCTTACGGAGAGTTAGCTACAAGTTTCTGGGTCTGCACCAGATGTAACATAGGCAGCAGTTCTTCTGATATCCTCCATTCATTTCATCCTATCTCCCAAGGCCTACCTTTCTAGCAGCCTTCTTTCATTCCCAAGCACAAGACACTGGTTGCATAGGTAGATGCTTTGCCTTTGTGCCATAAGGCCAGCTAAAAACCTTCACATAATTTTGGAAGCATTGTTACAAAGACAGTGTGTTTGTACAAACATGAAACCAACATAAAAATGAGCTTGTATAAATTATAAACTGTAGTTTACAGTGCAGTTCATTGTGATAGCAGCTTGTTATTTCACTTTGGAAGATTATATTTGTCAAAAGTCAGGCTTTTTACGCTAGCCAAGTGTTGGAGCCATGAAGACAGTTTATCTGACCAACTTGTTTTCTGAGGAACTAGCTGAGAGCGTTTGAACTGAGCAAACAAAGAACAGCTCTTCTGTCTCTATGGGTAGAAAGGTTTTTCCCCATAGGGGGATCCTGTGTTGGAGATCAAAAGTTAACCCTAAATACTTGAATGCTTAGCTAGCTTATGTAACATCATAATGGCATACAGTAAATGGCATAGAGATGTCGGAAAAGAGCCAGCTTTGCAGAGTTGCATGTTCACATATAGGAGCAGTCTAGGGAATTTGTGTGAGAAAAAAGAAATCCAATTCTGCCATAATGACCAGACAGCAAATGACTCTTCACTGCACTCTTTTGAACATAAGTAGAAAGTACATGAAAGATCCTCCCTGGAATGTGGGTCCCACCCCATGGGATGATGGTAGATGCTAACAGCAGGTGAAATGGTGGAATAAATTAGCTACTGGTGTCATGAGTGGACAATATTGCCATATTAATAGTGGCTAAAATAAATCAAGTCTCCTTATAAAATATTGTAGGATAATTAAAATTACAGAATTCCGTCTATGCCACTATATAGGAGCTGATTAAAGTGCAGTGGGAGAAATTATACATATTCATAAAATGTGTATCACTTTTATGTTTCTATTTTTGTATGTGTGTGCAATTTGAACTTTGTAGTTTTTTATAACAAATATATTTATCACACTTGCAGTACAAGTTCACATGCATTATCAGTAAACATTTCAAGAATGTTTTACATAGTCCTCATAACTTCAGTGTTCTATACATCATGCCTTCACAGTTTTCAATACTCACCAATCATCCCACATTGCTCATTATGTTGGCCATTATTATGTATGTATTGATCCCAAATATGCCATTTATTTTTATTCACTGTACTTCTTCCTTCCTTTAAACATCTCACATTCACTTCTTTAATTTCTTTAAAAGATGCTCCATTTATCCTCTAAAGTTGGTTTAGTCTTATTTCCATTTTCTTATTATTGCTTTTTTGGGGTGCCACCAGTATTGAACTTAATAAGGCCTTACTGTGTCTTAATAAGGCCTTACTGTGTCTTAGCACTTTTAACTTTAAACACCAGCTCAAAAACATAACTAAGCATCTGGTTGGGTTTGTTTGTTCTGATTTCCTGCTAGGAGTGTATCATATAACTTGTTTGCATTTAAAAGCAGTCTCTAGAGTCTCCTTGATCCTTTATCTGTTTAAACATTTCTGCAGTTTTTTCTACCTAAGTAGTGTTGGTAGTGTAGCATTGTCCATACTCAGGCTTGTGTTTTGGGCCTAGTTGTTTGTTAGTAGAGGCTGTGTTTCTGAGCACATGTCCCAGGTCATCATAGCTTAGCCAAGGCCAGTATAGCATTTCAGTGAGAGTGAACTGTTTGTGGTCATTGGCTGACTGGGGTTTCCTGGACTACACCTTGGAATAAGCACCTCATTGGTTCTTTCAAGATTTTTTTAAAGTTGTTTCAGGTTTCAACTTTGTTACTTGTGACTGTTTCTGCCATTTCACACTGAGCTAATCAGAGGAAGTCGGAGGAAGGGCTCTGAGCTAACGAATCTGAGATATATAAAATTAAGTATACTGTTTTTTGCTTATTTCTGAGTTATTTATAGCACTTTTATTTTACTCACTGTGTGTGAGGTATTAAGTAGAATTTTCTACAATTGTTAAGCATCTGGTTGGGTTTGTTTGTTTATATTTTTGTTTCCCACCCTCCGTCTTGGTATCTTGTTTTTATACTTGGTGGCTTTGCAGTTGCCCACCCCTACTGTAAATTTGATCTGGGACACTCCTCCCAGTCTAGTGTCATTACCTCATTCTACCTATTCCAAGGAGAACATTTGAGAAGGCCAACCCAGTTAGCTTCTGCTCCTCCTTTCCCCTTTCCACTTTACAAAAAAAATAAATAAATAAAATTTTCTAAGCTTGTTTCCTGCCTTTCCTATAAGTTGTCTAGTCCAGATACAGACTTGCTGTGTTTCTGTGTTGGAGGGAAGCTTTCTAGCTTAATTTTGCTTCTTAGAACTAGCCAGTTTTCTAGTGTCAGCACTCAAATCTGTTTCTTTGAGGTCAGCACTTGTTCAGAACTCATTGTAAGCACTAAATAAGCTACAAATTACTGCAGCACTCAATTTTCCTCACTTGTCTAGAGAAAAACTGTTTTTAATACTTAATAAATAAGCACCTATCCAGGCATGTCTAAGGGTCAGCTCCCGGTGTTTTCTCCTGTCTACCTGATGAATCTGGGCATCTTGGGGCAATGCAGCAATTGCCTCATGTACACAGACAATCCTCTCCTCCTACCACCCAACACTACAACCTGTGAGAGATGCACTTATATAACCAAACTGGAAGCAAAGTTCTCTTCACCCAAGACTGGACTAGACAGTCAGGAGGAGAAGGTAAACACTTGCACCACACCACACTCATCACATATTCCCTCAAAACCTACACCACCAAAACACACACATAGAAACACAAAACACACACCTGCATTTGTGGAGGCTCTCAAAAAAAATCTACCCAAGCAACAGGGACTTCCAAAGCAGAAACGCAAGCAACCTCCGCCCCCCCCAACACAACCCAAATGACACATAGCCCACAAACTCAGTGTGCCACTCAACCACAGCCCATAAGGCATAACAACGTACCTAACACTCTAGTCATAGGTGACTCTATAGTCAGGCACACTGGTGTTCCACTCACCAGGCTAAACAAGGCGAAAGTCACTGTCATTTGCCTGTCAGGTGCCAGGATCCACTAACGCATGCACTCAGGTCACTCCATAGCAAGTACAAATATGACTCTGTCATTGTCCATGTTGGTGTGAATGACCTGAGACATACCTCCCTGGACTACATGAAAAGAGACATGAAGGAGCTTTCTGATCTTGTAGCCCAGGCAGGTATGACCCTAGCCCTGAGTGGCATCCTGCCATCACCCAGAATGATACCACAGTACAAGGACAAAATGATTGACTTCAACAATTGGCTAAGCTTCTGGTGCCATTCTAAGGGGATCCAGTATCTGTCTGCCTGGGATGACATGATCGACAAACCACGATGCTTTGCCAGAGATGGCCTGCACCTGTCACCCTTGGGATTCCGGATACTGGCTAAGGCTCTTGCCACCCCTATAATGTCTTTTTTAGGCAAGATTCAATGACCCGTAACCGGTACAAGCAAGCAAAATCTGAGGGTAATGCTACTCAATGCTAGAAGTCTAAACCTCAAAATGCACTCACTCGAGGCACTCCTTAAAATGGAGAACATCAACATCTGTGCAGTGACAGAGACCTGGTTCAAGGCTCCAGAGAGCACCCCTGCATTACCAGGCTATAATTCATGCCACACCTTTCGGCCACGTAAACTAAAGGTGGAGGCGTGTCCATATTCATTAAGGATATCCACACCTCCAGGCTAGTTGCTCAGCATAATGCATCCGAGATTATCCAAGTGCAACTAACTCTGGGCAAGACCGCAGTGCAAATTATAGCTTGCTACAGATCCCCCACCATGCCCCAGGATTCCCACTCCTCATTTCTTGATACACTGGAAAATATTAGGGTACAACCTAACACCCTAATAATGGGCGATTTCAACTACCCCACCATTAACTGGGAAAACTACTCATGTACCAACTCTTGTGCTCAACATTTTCTGGAATTCATAAATTCCAATGCCTTGGATCAACTTATCCACACCCCTCCAGGGGCAGCAATATCCTAGACCTGGTCATTACCAACATGGGCAAACGGTATTCCACACCAGAGGTCAATTCCTCGTTGGTCAGATCCGACCACAAGCAAATCACCCTAGACATCCACATCCCAGCCCCACCCCCCATTAGAGAAACCACCGTAAAAAATTTCTCCAAAGCCAACTTCACGCTTCTTAAGACAGAAGTGGCAAACTTCACGACACCCATGCTGATGGACAATAGAGATACGACTGCTGAATCCTATACAGTTGCACTTTATAAGCACTTACACGAGTGCATGGATCATGCAATCCCTAACAGAACCAAGATGCTATCATCCAAAAAAGGTAAACCATCTGGTGGTCCCCTGCTATAAACAAACTCTACAACAGAAGAAAGAAACTGTTGCATAAAAGAGTAAAATCCCATGATTGGAGGAACTCCGTGGTCAGCCTCAGTAAGAAGCTGAGATCCCTCATAAAATCCTCCAAGGCTAGCTACGAAAACAAAATCGCCACTGATTCTAAAGACAACCACAAAGCATTCTATAGCTATGTCAAGAATGTGATAAAATCTTCCAAAGCCAGTTATGAAAATAAAATCACCACTGATTCCAAAGACAACCACAAAGCATTCTACAGCTATGTCAAGAATCTCAATGGCAACACTCAGATCTGCTCTGAGTTACAGCACAATGGCACTAAATATAATGAACCAACTGATATTGCCAACATCCTGGCAGATAGGATCAGTGCTAACTTTACCCTTCTCTCATCCACTAAAGGGCCCATCTCTATACCGGAAGAATGCAAAGTATCTGTAATCACGGCTGCACAGGTAAAAAACACACTCTCCAAAGCCAAGAACACAGCATCTATGGGACCTGACAACATCCCAGGCTGTGTTCTACATGAAATACAGAACAAACTGGCACCCCACCTAAGTACCTTGTTCAAGTCATAGCCTCACCTCAGGCTTTGTGCCCATTGAATGGCGCACAGCAACAGTTATCCCACTCCACAAAGGGGGAGCCACCACGGACCCTGAGAATTACCGCCCCATTAGCCTGACGAGCCTGGTCTGCAAGGCTATGGAGCATATCATCATGGAACTCATAAACAATGACATTGGTAATCTCCAAACTCTGGACCCTACCCAGTTCGGGTTTGTAAAAGGCAGATCATGTCTCCTAAACCTGATAGACTTCTTTGAAGCTGTCACCAAAGCTGTAGATGAGGGTAAGGTGGTACACACAGCCTATCTAGATCTCGCCAAGGCTTTCGACACCATCCCCCACACTGGAATTCTAGGAAAACTCACTAAACTAGGTATAAATCCCTATGTCACAAGATGGGTTGCCAACTGGCTCACTGACTGAACCCACACTGTGAAAGTAGCAGACTCTAAATGCAACTTCAGACCAATGACAAATGGAGTACCACAGGGTTCAGTCCTAGGTCCTCTCCTGTTTGGTATCTACTTCTCTGAAGCACAGGCTAACACAGAAGGTCTTTGGCTAACAAAGTTTGCAGATGACTGCAAATTAGGAGCCATAATCAAATCTCCTAACGTTGTGGACATCCTACAAAAGGGCCTCACTGAGACATATGCCTGGTGTCAAAGCCATGGCCTCAAGCTCAATGCCAAAAAGTGCATTGTCATCCCTTATGGTAAAAATTCTGTACCCATGAACTACCACATAGGCAGTAGTCTACTTAACACCAAAAGTGTGGTGAGACCTTGGGACACAGGTGGACAGTAGTCTCTCCTTTGATAATCACATCGCCACACTAGTCAGAAAATCCTTCTATGTGGCACACCTCATCACAAAAGGTTTCTCATCCAGGAAAAAAGATGTCATTGTTCCCCTCTACTCATCACTCATTAGACCCATTATAGAGTACAATGCCCCTTTTGGTATGTATCTCACAAGACATCTACAACAACTGGAAAGGCCGCAGAAATACCTCACAAAGAGGATTACCGGCCTCAAACAAATGCCCTATGCAGACCGTCTCAAAAAACTCCAGCTTTACTCCGTCGCATATCACCTACTCAGAGGTGATCTCTGCCTAACATACAATGCTATGTCAAACCCAGAGCTGTTGGACATGCTCCACGTAAAGAAATCCCAATCTCTCCGAGCTACATGCTCTAGGGACCTAAACCTTGTCACCACAGTAAACAGAACATGCTGGATTGATAGATTCCTATCTCAGAGACTTCCCATACTCTGGAACAAACTACCTATTTATATCAAACAAAGCTCCTCATCAGCACTCTTCAAGAAAAATCTTGATTGGATGGGAGATAGGAAATTCACCCCGGGGATCACTTCTGTGGCTCTGCTTGACAGGGGCACAGGAAAATAATTTTCTTGGGTGGCAAAAGCCAGGGTACTGTTTGGCTAGGCTTATATAGGCCCTAGGGCCAATAGTCTAGTACCTACCTATGAACCTATTCTCAGTTTTCCTCAAAATTGTATTAAGGGATTCTGTAAGGAGTCATTAAAATCAGTCGATTACGTACGTTCTCAAAATACGTGTTCCCATTATCCTCTTCCTTCCTAATCATATCTCTGACACCTGCTCCCATTTGTGGGGACAATCCTTTGAAGTCTACTCCATGTATAAAAACACTTTTTTGGAAGCATTTCTACTAAAATATCCTAAATCATAAAAACTTTGACACATATTTACGCATCCTACAAATCTCTTCCCATTGTTCCTTCATAATTTGTCTATTGTACTTTCCCAATCCTTTCTGTGCTGCTCTGTTTCATTCTTGTAGTCATCATGTAAAATCTTCTATGCCCTACTTATTTTTCCCTTTCTGATGAAAGCATTGGTTCTTTGTTTCACTAGAACCTTCACCAGGGATTGTCTTTCACTTATTATTCCTCCCTCTTGCTCTGTTTGTCTGTACTCTGCTATCAGTTCCTGGTATGGAAGACTAGCTTAACCTACAAGTCATATATGTGCCTGACTTCCTACTGCTTTCTTTTTCCCTCTGTATGTATCTATTTCCAGTACCTTGATTCATATCCGGCCCTAGGCATAGGCCTACTAGGCAACCGCTTAGGGCGCCGCTCTATCAGGGGCACTTTTCCAGTATTTATTTGATTTAGGTAGACCAGGATAGGGGCACTGGGTGGTGTGGGGGGTGTTGTGGAGCACTTTTGCCTAGGGCACCAGTTGACCTAAGGCCAGTCCTGCCTTGATTCCTTAGCCAGTTTCCTCCTGTTACTTCCAGCCACCTCTTGCTTAATTTATATCCCCATACTTCTGTGTATCTCTATTGGAGGAATGTCCCTGTTCCTGTCCTGGTCTGCTTTAGTCTTTGTAAAATTTCCTGTCACTTTATAGCTGTCGTATTCTGTTTGGATGTTATTGTTTTCTTTAAGGAGCTATATTAGCTCGAAAGCTTAAAAAGAGTGAACACTCTTTTTTTTTATCAAGCTGTAAACATCAAAACCACTAAATAGTGAAGACACGGAACAGCGATTTTCCCCAGGGGGAAAAAAATCACTGGGCCATTTTCAGGACTTTGCCATTTCCTCAACTGTGGTGCAATCTCGGACTTGGTATGTTTAAGTAGGGGTGTGTGGAGGGCACACCCCCCCCCCACTTTATTTTGTGTTTGCATTTTTTTTTGGTGGAGAAAAAAAATCGCTATTCCGTGTCTTTGCCATTTAGTGGTTTCGATGTTTACAGCTCGATAAAAGAGCATTCGCTGTTTTAAGCTTTCGAACTTATACTATAAACCCTTCTTTAATGGCTTTCATCCAAACTACTAATCTCTCTCTATCTCATATGCTTCCTGCCTTGTTCCACCATCATCTTTTTCCACTTTGATGTAAATACCTCAGCTTGTGTTATATACAGACCTCAACTGTGTGTTCATAAACTATCCCTTCAGATATGGTAGCCTTACCCCCCCCACTCCCACTACATAGGGAGAATTATCCTGCCCCATTTAACTCTTACCCTTTTCCCCTCCCAAGTAAACCTTTTCAGTTCATTATTAATTGTTACCCACAGCTTCTCATCTGGCTGGTAAAAATATCCATGACCCAATTATATAACAAACTCACCTCTAAACATTTTCACAGCCTATATATTACTATTCAAATCCATGGTCATAACCTTTCAATCTTGTATTTTTCTGATTATGTTCTGCTTAGTCCTCCCCAGATGTTTTTACCTGCCATGACCACATCTGTTTTAAACTCGTATCCCCAAGTATTTAATTTTGGCATGTCCCCACAAATATGGAAAAAACTTAACTAACTCATATGTAGGCACAATTTTACCACTGTTGCCTTAATTTTATTTTCATTTATTCTGTATACTGAAGTGTCTAAAATTCTTTCAAAATATTCCACAGTACTAAGATAGCATGTTATGAGTATGTCAAATAGAATATTTATGAGATCCGTGAGGAAGGCTATTTTCTTTGATTACCACACTAGTTGCATCCCTGTATTTGTGAGTCCATTATTTTTCTTGCTAAAGGCTCCAAATAGAAGATAAATATTATTACTGAAAGAATATGTCCCTGTCTGGTTCTCCTTCTCAAAACAAATGTACCTGTTAGTACCCCTGCTACTTTTATTCTCACCTCTGATTTTTCACATAATCTCCTTATTAATGCTATTATTTAAGTGGAAAATGCAAAATGCAGCCATTGATATACACATAAAATCATAACAGACCCTGCTGAATGCTTTCTCTGCTTCCAATCTCACCAACAATAATTGTATTTTATGTTCTGATTTCCTTTGAATCATCATTACCATCAACCCATGATTTTCCCATTTTCTACACAGGATAGAGGTATCGATCAACTGTTGCCATCTGTATCTATTCAGTGCCACTTTCTTATTTTTTTTTGAAACTCGTGCCTGACTGTCACAGGTCTTGTCTCCCACAATCCATATAACTCTTTGCCAGATGCGTTTCCCTTTTCCTGTCTATCCCAAATCATCTTCTTCAGATTATCTACTGCTTTTCTGCACATTTGCCTGAACCACCGTAATTTGTTCTGTTTGACCTTTTCTGCAATTGGAGCTACTTTGGCTTCTGCTCTGATGTCCTTATTTCTTTATCTGACCCATCATCAAGTGCATCCCACCACCCATCTCAGGCACTTCATTTCCATCACCTCTGTCTTCCTCATCTGCTCTGCCTTTACAGCCCAGGTTTCTGTACAATACTATAGTACTGGTTACACCACTGTTTGTACATCTTACTTTTCAGCTTCTTTGGCATTCTTTTGTCATACACTACCCATGATACTCTGTGTCAGTTGGCTGCAGCTCCTCTGATTCTAATTTTGACCTCCTTTTTCCCTTCCCCTCAACTACCCTCCTAAATACTTGACGCTGTTAACCTCTTCCAGTATTTTCCCTTCTGTCTCAATTCTGATATTCTTCTGATTTATCCCATTTGCTGCCATTGCAACTGTCTTATGTGTACTCAGTTTCATCCCATGTGCCTTCAGTTTTGTATTCCATTCCCCTAGCTTTTGCTGAAGATCTTGCTCAGTCTGCCTATAATGCTGCATCATGTGCATGAAGCAACTTTTTTGATTTGTCCTCTCCAACCTGTTTGTTACTGTAGTCCATGACCAATGTGAACAGCAGTGGGATCAGAGCTGAACCCTGATGCACACCCACTCCCACTGGAAACCCTTCTGTGAGGCCAGACATTGTTTGTACTTGAGTCACTGGGCACATAGCCTGCACTAATTGTGCCAGTGTTTCTGAGACTTCAAACCACTACAGGACTGCCCAAATCAGCTTTCTTGGGACCTTGTCATATGCTTTCTCCAACTTTATGGATACCCAGTTGAACTCTTTATTCATCTCTAGTTTATTCTCAAGTGTTTGTCTCACTGCATCCTGATCTGAATCTAAATTGCTCATCTTCCATTTTAGTTTCTACTGCTGTGAGTCATCATTGTTCTGTTATGACTTTCGTCCTTCTTCAAAACCATATTGATCCTTCACTGCCAAGTGTGGTAGAATGTTTGCTATTCTCTACGCTAATGTAGATATAAACATATAGTCATTATTTAAAGTATAAATCAGCCTATCTGATGCTGGGACTGTGTGATAGTACTGCTACTGTTGTTTCCTTCAAGATATGAACACTTCACCTCCCCCTTTCAATACATTATTAAACAACACATTCCAAGTTTTTATCATTTTTTTCTGTCAAAATTCCAAACTTCTGTAGGAATGTCATCTTTTCCTGAGGATTTCCCTGTGGATTGGTTATACATGACAATTCTCATTTCTTCTATATCTGTCCTGGCTGTCAACAACTGAGCTTCTTCTTCCTCTAACACTGGCAAATCTAAATCCTCCATAAATATTTACATTTGCACCTTATTCAGACTTTCCCATTTTTCAGCTTGCAGAAATTTTCATAAAATTTCTGAAACATTTCCACTATCTTCTTGAGAACTCTAGTTATTATTCTTGTCATAGGGTCTCTGTGATTTGATACCTCACTTTCTACTTTAAACCAAAAACCTCACGAATAAAAACAGTGGTGGTATAAAAACAAAAACAACTAAAAAAAGTACCACAAAAGTATAAATTTTATAACAATAAAGTTTATACGTTTGTGGTTCGTTATTGCGTTGTTTTTGTTTTTATACGACCACTGTATTTATTCGTAAGGTTTTTGGTTTAATTTTGTTATAAAGTTTAAACTTTCATGGTTCATTATTGCATCACTTTCTACTTTTGTTACATTAGTCATTGAGCTAACAATTTATGCACTCTGGTATTATTGTCAAAAATTGCTGCTTAACAGCAAATTTTCTTCACTAGTGTACATTATTTAAATGCACCTTTATTTTTTCCTGCACTGTGCAGTGTTCCTCCTCCTGCTCTGAAAGATTTCTCCTTTATGTTTGGCTGTGATTTTAACTTTTGACATTCCTTTTAAATACCATTTCTCTTTTCCCATATTTTACTCTCCCTCATTTCTGTTATATTTTTTGAGATTCATTTTCAACTTCTGCCAAATGCTAGCTATCACTTTATGGGAGTTTCTGTGTGCCCTAGCATTTCTTGAATTTTAACTGCTACCCAGTCTTTAGATTCTTATGTTATCAATAAATATGGAGAAAAGCACTAATGTCTCACTTTACTTTATTGCCCTGTGTCGTTTATATCCCATTCCTCACAGGAGCATGATCAGATACAGTTATTAGATGAATCTCAATACTTCCAATCAAGTGAATATCCTCCTTTGACATATAGATTGTATCCAACCTGGATCAGTTACTGTATCTTGGGGAATAATTCATAAATTCTATTTGAGTACCTGCTACTGAAATGATATCCTCCATAATAAATAATTTTATATATTTTTAAAAACCTTCCTTTTCTAGTTATAACCTCCATTCTGTGTCCACTGATGCATTCTTATTATTACAAATACAATTCCAGTCATACCCCATAATTCAAATACCTTGTCAAAAACTTTTTATTTTCTCCCAAATCCTACCCAACTCAAATAATCTTGTCTTAGGGGGATGGCAAAATAAACCTCATTCCTTGCCAATAACCTTTCTCTGCTACAAATTTCCCATTAATGTATTCTTTCTTATGTCACAATTAGAGCCTCCTCCTTACTGATATGATTATTCCCCTTTTTCCATTGCCCTGCTATTTTGCTAAGTTTTCATGTTGAAATCCTTGCCTCATCAAGTTCATATATTCATTCTTTTCCAAGTGCATCTGCTGTAACATTGCTATTTACACCATCCACTTATTGTAGGCCATTATCCTTCCATCTTTATCTGCCCCACTAGGGCCTTTTACATTCCATGTTAAAATTGACAAGACAGCCATTCTCACAAGTAAGCTTTACTATCACTAATAATGCTGGACAGTTTTTGCACATATTCCATTAGGCAGCTTATATAAACACACTTGCATTTAATAGATTTCCTATGCATTGCCAGTTTCTCATTCTTTTTAGAACTAATACTTTTTTCAAATATTGCCGTTCATAACCTTCCTCCTTCCCTTTCTAATGCACACAGAACTATGTATAATTTATAAAGAAATGAGAAGAATACAACCCTTCCTGCTAGGAGGTATTGCTTCACTTCAATGTCAACTCTCACAGATTTTCCTACCAAAAAAGCTGAGCTTGTTTATGCTACATTGCACAATTTCCCCTTTGCTTATTTTAAAACTAATGTACATCTGTTGCTGTCTAATATCTGTTTCCCTCCCTAGCATAGGAAACCACTTACATGCATTGTTAAATACTATTTTTTCCTAGCTGTAAGTTAAAAGTCATGAGTTCAGAGCTTATGTGAAACAACATTGTGTTGGTCTGTGATGGACTGTGCATCTGCTTGGTAAGAGATGATTTATTTGATTTATATTTTATTTTCTTATTCCTGTTTTTCACTGTTTGAAGGAAAAAAAGAAAGTTTGTTGACAGGGAGATTTATTTCAATTTATATTCTGTTGTTTTACCTGTGATTTTCATCATTAGAAATTGATAGATTTTAGACAGGCAAACTCTAGCCATCCCAAGAGACCTAGTCAGCTGTAAATGCACACAGACTGTAGCAAGGACAATCCAGCACTTATCTGAAACAGTCCTTTGTTGGTTTGTGATTTGTTGATCTTTACTGTTTTAATGAGGTGTGATTGCAAGAGATAGGAAATCATGCACAATGTAAAGGAAATCCAGGTGAGAGTGAGGAGTTTAGTAAACTTAATATTTAGTTGCATATTGTTTGTGTGATTTTCTCATAGAAGTTGATTTAAAATGTTTTTGAATTCTGTGATAACTGATGTTGATTATTCTTTTCTTTTAGTATTTTTATTCGTTTGTAGCTGAAAAATAAATTCCTTAAATGTGTATGTCATTAATGATTTGCTAAAGCACAATTATATTGTACAGTGTACTAAATGCTATGTATATTTAAAGGTAGCATTTGGTAACAAACACATTTTTTAGTGTGTATAATGCAAAGAGAGTATATACTGAAAAAGACACTGCTTTGTTGAGTCAGTGCTTCTGGTTGCTGCTGTTAGTCTGTTTTCACTTCTTCAGTCAGAGCTGGCATTCTCTGTCGAGCCCACTCATGTGCCCAATATCTTTTCTTCCTTGTCTGAAAGAACTGCTGATGTGGAAAAAAATATAGCTTCACAGATGTCCTCTAAAATTGCCACTTATCACAGTTTCTTAATGTCCTCTCATTATAAACCTATTTAGCTTAGAAAACCAGACTTGTTTTCTAAATCTACATGTAGCAATCTATTTACCTCTATATTTACATAAACGGTTACTGATGTTTTGGTATTTTTTTTTTAATTTGAGCTAGTCAGTGCTTAGTAATGAGCTCACTCACAGAATCTGCAGTTCCACACACTGTTTCATTTTACACAGAACTTGTGTATCGTTTCTTGTCCTGCATGCAGTGTAACTCTTGGCTTGTTATACATTTAACTAATTACTTTCTTACACATTTAATACTTTATTTTAAAACCACTCAAAGAACACTTTCCTATATCATATGCAGGACTATAACAGTACTATGCTCTACTTTTTTTTATATTTTTTTGCAAATCTAGCATGCAGATTAAGTCAGAAATACTTTTCAGAAATGAAGACCACTTTGCTTGCATAGTTCAAACCTCTTTGTATTACTTTCATGATGCAGCAGTACAAATATGTACCCATAAAATAATGAAATTAATACTTTGCACTTAAACAAACATCATTATTGAATTATCACTTATTACATAGACAATCAAACCATTATATAAATGAAAATAAACCATATTGTCATATTTTTGCAAATCTTATTACAACACATATAATCTTCTATATAGTCATTGTCATTATATAGCTCATTCAGTTCTTGCCTTCCCCTAAACCTCGTTCCTCCTGCAAACGGTTATTCTGCATGTATTGTACCCATATTTCACATTTTTCTATGTAATTTGCTTTTACTCTTTTCTAAAGACCCCACTTCCGGTTCTTTTACTCTGTTACTCATACCTCTCAACTGTCCAGATTTTTTCATCATATTTTTTGATCTGTTTCTCATAAAATTTGTGGTTTTCTGGCAAGTCACTGAGGATTGATGGCACTAAATAATGACATACATTTGAGTTTCAGACTTCATATCTTTCAGAAAATACATGCTAATACAATGCATGTTATTGCAGCACCTTTCTAAGTTTTATTAGAGTAATATTTAAAATCTGCCTCAGTTTATGGCCTTTCTCTCCCCATTGTTTTAGGTTTTGTCCAGATTTCTTGCAATAAGAGATTGATAGGCATGCTGCTACGGTATTCACTACTTCCAGTATGGTTTTTTAGACTTTTGATTTCCATTTTCTAGTAATTGCTTTTTTGGGCAGCCAACAGAATTAAACTCAGAAAAGCCCTAATATAAGGTTCACTTTATCATCCATTGTCTTCCTGACTTTCATGCTGTGTCACTGCCAGCATGTGATTCATATCCATGTTTCTTCTCTTGGGTTTCTGTCTGTTTTCCACACATGTTTCTTTGAATTAGTGGGAATGGTTTCACTGGCATAGTATCTCCTTAACTCCATTTAGCAGTGGAAGGCTGAGAGCTTTAGTCCCCTTTCAGCTTATTGTCTTGTTTTCTGTTGACAGCACCTTATCTGATCTACTGCCTTCTCTACTTTTATGTATGTTTTTGACCCACAAGGAAAAAACACATTAAAAACTATTGGATATAGCAGCTTGAATCTCATGCCAGCCTCACCATATCCCATGATTGCTTGTATGAATGTGCTTTTTCTTTATCTGTACAATGAATAATCATTTCCATGAAAACACTGGTGTTACTTTCAACACTTCCCCTCAGCTACATTTTTACTCACCATTTGTGTCTTCACCAGAATTGGTCTTGGTTACTTCCTAATGGCAAAATATGGGACATACATATACATTATGTGCTCTTTCACTTAATAATTTTAGCTGTGGAATGGAGATTCAGTTATTTGTTTCTGTCCTCACAGGATACAGTCGTCTGCTCCCTCTAATTTATCTGGGATGGCAAATCAGGTTCTATCTCTGTGAACTGTGTTCAAGCTTTAATGGTTTTATGTGAAACATTTCCTTCTGGCAAGTCTCACTTTCTGCTTTGTTTTTCTTTATTGTATTCTCTGACTTTTAGAAATTGGTCATTTCATCTGAATATTAACCTAGTGTTTCTTCTGTTTTTTCCAACCTTTTTTCATTTTGCTTTATATATTCTTGAAAGGTTCCTACTTATTTTAAAGTATTTTGAAGATGTCTGATTGCATTTGGTTTATCTTTTCTTCTAGGCTGCTGGAACCATATCTTCCATTGAGAGTTCATACTGGTCTGCTTCCTGCTGATCAGCCAGAAGGTTATTCTCAACCAAAATGTTTGCTGCTTCTTTCTTTCTCGTCCTTACCTTAGATTTTCGGTGTTTTTTTTTTCTTTTCTTTTTTTTCTTTTTTTGACCGTCTTGTCAAAAATAGCCAGGACTCCGCATCTAAATCTTACCCAGGCTACTAGTTCCCTGCCCATTAACCAGATTAATCCAAAAGCAATAACATGTATGACCTTTTTGATGAAATCTTGTTTTGCACACTGGCATGACTCATGTTGCTCACTCAGTCGTCATGTTGTAATCCTTTCAGAAGTTTTTAGTTTTTGATAATTACAAACAATGCATATTGAGAAATGTGACATTTCAGATCATGTAAATATTTTTGGTAGTCATTGTTAAGCTGATGTGTTAAACTAGATTAAGCTTGATTTATCTTAGAATGGTAAGTTTCCAAAACATATTTGATATGGAGATCTTATGGTTGTGAGAGAATTCTGAAGATTTCACTCAGAACACAGTTGCTTATTTTTCTAGTTAATTCATTCAGAAGATGTCAGAGCACTGAGAAGTCTGACGGAACAATCCATTTGTGGACAGTCGGTCTGACTGGGAAGTGACTGTAAATCAGAAGATAATCATCACTTTTTTGTTAGCAGGGTTAGAGAGATAGAAGTGTTTCTCCTCATAAATTGTTTTATTATAGTTACCTTTCCTTTTATTTCCCTGTGTATAATACTTCCCACTTGATTATTTGTTTATTAAAAGCTTTCTGATTTAATGTCAGTTGGACTGTACAGTCTGTTATTGTTTATAGTGTCATTTCTAACCTGTGTTGGTCCGATACCCTGAAAAAGATAACTTGACCAGCTACCTAAATAAGCTTACAATCTTCAGATTTAGCTAACAAAGAGGTACATATGAGTGACTCACCTACAAAAGCAACAGATTCATAGTTTTTTACTAAACTTATGGCCAAGCAGACCATTAAGAGGCTCAGCCACATCACCAAGTACTGGTATAAGAGTAGCAGTGTTCCCCATTAAGTAGACTTTATCCTTGGGGAAGATTTGTAAACAACCATTCAGTTATCCAGACTGATGTTAAACTTTGCTAGGAAAGCGCTATGCATGATAGGTAAGATCAGTGTAATACGGATACAGCTGCAGGAGGTGTAACAGAGATTGTGGCTGTTTTTGCTGAGCTTATGCCCATTGTTGGCTAACTGAGTGAGCTGCAGGAGTTGGATGGATGGATGGAAATAGCCAAGTTTGACTGTGCTAACCTTATTCTAGTCTTAAAGGACATTAATGGATGCATGCCTTTTTGTGTCCATGTGTCTGTGCATGTTTTTTATGTGCTTTGAAAAAATGCATAACTCCAGATGTAGAACGAGCATACCTCTCAGTGCAAGAAATCTGAACAAAGACTGACAGAAGATGGAGACAAAGGCCCAAAAATATTACTCTTATAAGCTTAGAAAGTTGCTAGAGTAACAGGATTTGTTGTAACAAACATTTCTGAAGGATTTGATGTCTGAAACTCAAATGTATGCCATGATTTAGTGACTTCATTCCTCAGATCATCCCAGCAATTTGTCTGAAAAACACATATTTTATGAGGAATAGACTAAAATATAAGCCAAAAATCTGGACATTCTGAGAAAATCTGTACAGTTGAGAGGTATGAGAATGAGTGGTATGGAGCGGTCCATCCTCATCAGGACTACCACTTTAGGATGTTAACTTAGCAGCTAAAACTTTCTTTTTTGCCTTCACTGCATAGTAATCATCAGCTTCATCCCTGACAGTCAGACCATTCATTCCCCATCACAGGTACAAGGATCGACCAGGAGGTGCCATTATTTAGGCAGCCATCAAGGGTGGTTCAAGAGTTTTTCTATAACTTGCATTTCTATTGCACATGCTCAGTTCATGAGGGAAGGGAGCATGCAGAAGGCTGAGTACTGCTGTCATCCTTCACATCTTTAGAAGTGTTGACCCCAAACAACCTTATCCTCCTGAGCTTGAATATGGATGGTGATTTCTCTATTCTCCACCAGAAAAATTGCACAAGCCCATTCACTCATTGATCATCAATGCCCAGCCCCTCACCGGGAGAAGCAAGCAAGCTATTGCCCCTTAATTCATTTCCCTCAAGGGCAACCAATCAATTCTCAGTCACCTGGGTTGCATTTAATGCTACATTTCTATCCCTGTGCAGCACATAGCCAGGACTCAGCATCTAAAGCTTACCCAGGCTACTAGTTCCCTGCCCTTTTAGACATAATGTGGCAAATGAGCCTCCTCTCCAGATTGGATGTGTATCATCAGCCATCAAAGAAATAGCCCCATGGCTATACCTTTCTAAAACCTGTCATTTTTTTGAGAAATGTTTTCCACTTTATTCTTTCATTTCTCTCGTATTACTCCTGTACATTGTTGTCTTCTTCTGATAAGCACACTGGTCAAATCTTTCCAATTTGCTTTTCATTTTAGGACATTTTTTACTTACTTCTCTACTAGGTTTGCCCCTTTTATTGCTACTTCCTTTACTTTTTGTCTTCTTGATGGTCTGCAGTCTTATTAATAATCACTTTCAAGTATTTACTCTGGCTTTTGCAGTCCTGTGAAAAAATGTTTGCTACTAATATTAAATGGTTTGATAAATGGAGAGCAAAGCCTTTAAGAAGTGCAACTGTGAGCATAAGGTTCTTCCCCAATATAAAGCATACATTGTGCATTTAATGTTTAGGGGAATTTCATTTTTCAGCTTTATGTAATATATGTAAATCCTTTACCACCTCAACAGGAGAATGGAAAAATGACTGCCAGGGAAAGAATGCAGTTCCTTGGTGCTGCCAGTGCGGCACTAACCTTGTGCTCTGTACTAATCATAAGAGCTGAATCTGTGGTAATTAGAAATGAGTCTCTCAGAGATAGGGAGAATGACAAAGTTACAGACAGGAAAAATAAACATAAGACTGGTAAGTCAAAGAATGAGAGATTCCTGTCCCAAGTCCTTGTCCAAAGATGCCAAGGACAGATGAGCAGCAGCCTTCTCCTTCTCTAGTGTGTTTACAATTCCACTTGAAGTATTCACTAGTAAATATTGTGTTAAGTTAATAAGAACCGATTATGCCTTCTGTTCCTGATTTGGCAGCAAGAAGGTTTCTAGGCTGTAGACATTCATCAACAGGGTCCTTGGAAGTTGGTCTATTCCCCCATATAGAAGTCATCTGTAAGAAGATGACGGAGACCTTCATTAAGGGTACAACAGAAATGCCTCTTGCTTCTTCCTTATCTAGAACAAGGGTGACTAGAGGTACCATTTATGTGCCTTCTTTTTCACTACACTTATCAAAGCACTCCTCATCAGCCCCTATTCACTTCTGGTGTTCAGGAAGCCAGAGCTGAACCCACAGGCACGGATGTTAACAACTTTATCAGTGTCAGTTTTATTTTTCGTCTCGGGACCATACCTTTGATATTGTCTCTGCATTTGTCTGTGTGTGTGTGTGTGTGTGTGTGTGTGTGTGTGTGTGTGTGTGTGTGTGTGTGTGTGTGTGTGTGTGTGTGTGTGTGTGTGTGTATTCATATGTATATAAATATATATTGGCATTTGATTACTGGGAAAGTCCAACTTGGCCATAACACCTAATTTCAGCGGACACCTGGGGGAAGAAGCTTCCAGTGGACAATAGTTACAGGAAGAATTTTGCTAGACAATTTCGTAATAAACTGAACAAGATGCAGAAGGTCTTATAAAGCACAACAAATGCACCGACAATAGGATATTCACTTCCTTAAACAATAAAGATAGTACAGTTCCTTAATAAAACAAATATGAGATAATGTTTTCATGATACAAGGATAATAAACATAAAAAAAAAAAATGAAAGCCAATCTGTGTGCAACAACAAAACACACACATTCCACAAGGAATTCAACTGGAATGAATTTCTTGACCACTCTGGAAATAGTTTATACTTTTATCATCATCACAACATAATAGTTAAGCATTTCATGTCTCTCTGGACATCATTAGAGCTGTCAAACATTTTCCATCACATGATTTTATACTTACAAAGTCCAGGTTATATGTCAAAATCAACCAATAATATTCAAGACATTCAGTAAAAAAATGTTAAATACATTATAAAATTATAAAAATGTAACTTGTTGCTGAAATTCTATGAATACATAAATAGTGTTAACATACTCTAAACTAGTAAATATGTACAGTAATGAACAAAATCAATGACTAAATATATTGTGTCCCTAAAAATGTTTAAAAAAGATGTAATGTGGTATGTTCTTCGTGTTTCACCGTTGCAGTCATTACATTTGGGTTATCTGCTTGCAGGAAGCCCTCAGTTGGCCTGATTAATGAAGTCTTGGGTCCTGCATCGGTTGCTGTCCCTTCTTCCATGACGTCAGGTCGTCATGGGTATAAAACATGCAGCCGACACCATTTTAGTCAGTCTTTCTTGCTGCACAGTGCCCGAAGCAGAAGCAGTTCGCAAGTGCTAGTCGGCCGACTCCTGAAATTTTTGTCCTCAACCTAAAGCTAAGTACCCCGTACCGAAACTTTTTCTTGCTCCTTATCGATGTCAGTAAAAGTTAATAATTGTATTACTTGTGGGAAGCAAATACCTCATAAGGATTTTCATTTGTACTGTATTCCTTGCCTAGGCCCTGACCACAACGTGCCATGCTGTCAGTTTTGTGCTAAATTTAACCAACGCACTATTAAGCGTCGGTATATTTTTGCATCCAAATATTTTGGCTCAAGATTTAACTGTCCAGAAATGTCATCAGTTAGCAATCCGACTACCGGAATACACAAAAAAAGCAAAGAAAAAGACAAGACAGACCGAGGTCCAAAAACGACAATGAAGCTTCTTCTAAGCCAGTCGCCGGTTCGCCGGTACTCAGGCGCTTTCCCAGCTCCTGATACCTGCTACTTTTGATTCGCAGGCCTCTACTGAGACCCATTCGGAGTCCGATATGCCACGAGACACCTTAAGTATTGAACCCGTGGATGTCTCTACCTTAGATGGGTCCGGAGCTGCTGAGCAGGCACCGGCTTCTGAGGGTGTTTTCGGGCCTAAAGATTTGTATATTAAACCGACGCCATCTTCAAAACCTAGGCCAAAATCAACTTGTATGTCTAAAAAAATGATGCTTGGGCCACGTGCACAGGCCCCTATGCCTAAAAAACAAATGATCAAAATGGCTGAGGATTTAATTACCTTGATCAGGGGTTCCCAACCCCCTCCTGCTAAGAGGCTTAGGCAAGGCACTAATTATGAATCTTCAGATCAGGTTTCCATTTCTTCTGATTCCTCTTCTGATCAGGAATTAGCTATTCCACCTTATGAGGACTCTGATGCAGAAGAATCCATCCCTTCTGCTTCTCCTCCTGAGGATTTTTCATTTGGAGAAACTTTGCATACCTTAAGGGAATATTTTCATTGGGAGAGTCAGGATTTTTCAGAATCTAAAAAGAGGCTTAGGGATTTCCTTCTTCTTCCTCAGCATAGGCCTTTGGCTATACCTCCTGTTCTAGACATTGTTGATGATGTTTTCTCAAAATCCAGCATGGCTCCTGATTCCCTGCCTCCGGCTCCTAGTAAACCAGACAGATATTACAGGGTTCCTGACTCCCACAAATTCCTTTTTAAAAACCCTACTGCTGACCCTGAAACCATTTCTCAGGGTCCCAAGGGTGTTAAGGCTTCTACTGCTAAAAATCCTACCCCTTCTGATAAGAGACTCCAGGGTGCTGGATAGATGGGGTAAGAAGGTTTACACGTCTGCAACCTTGGCAATCAGGGCTTTAAACTGTCAATTTCATATGCTTAAATATCAGCAACATGTCATGGGCTTACTTAAACAGAAAATGATGTTGATTTCTGACTGTGTGGAAAATAAAGAGTTACTGGATTTATTGCATTCAGCTGAGCAAGTTGGAAGGGATACTTTGCAATGTGGTTTTGATTCCTTGGAGGCCTCTTGCAGGGCCGCTGTAACTGGATCTGTGATAAGAAGGCATGCTTGACTCAAGGAACAAAATCTGCCTGATCATGTTAAAGCAAAATTGTTGGATGCTCCTTTACAACAGGACAGTCTGTTTGGTAATAGGGCAGAAGAAGTTTTGAAAAAGATGGAAGACAAAGCTAAATCTATGCAAACTGTAAAAGATTTCCTACAAGTGCAGCCACCCAGGTTCAGTAGGCACTGGCCTACTAAGAATTGGTCCTTTCCAGTACCCACCAGAGCCACTCAGGTCAAACCCAGACACTCTAAAGGCCCCAGGTTTCAGTCACAAAGAACTTACAGAACAAAACAATGGGATGCCTCCACCTCCAAATCTGGAAGTAGCAAGGCACTTCCTTACGGTAAACAGTCTCAATGACTTTCCTCTGCCATCTCCAAGCACTTATCTTTTGGCAGCCCCTTTGGGGGGAAAACTAGCACTTCATGCACAAAATTGGCATTTAATTACCCAGGACAAGTGGGTTTTAAATATAGTACCCCAGGGATACAGATTTCATTTCCACATGTTGCCAATCCCAAACGGATTGCCAGATCTGCCTCCAAATCAGTAGGCAGAGACCCAGAAGCAAGTTATGTTCCTCATGAATATGGGGGCTATTCAACCAGTACCAGAAAAGGAAAAAGGACAAGGTTTTTATTCAAGACTCTTCCTGGTACCCAGAAAAGACAAATCATGGTGTCCAATTCTGGACTAATACATTCCTGGACATTCCAAAATTCAGGATGCTGACTCTACAACAGTTATTGCCTATGCTAGGCAAGGATGCCTGGTTGGTAACTCTAGACTTAAAAGAGGCTTACCTGCATATCCCAATCAGGGAATCTTGCAGAAGATACCTCCGCTTCAAAGCAGGCTATTTGCGTTACCAGTTCTCTGCACTGCCCTTTGGCTTATCTACTGCGCCCAGGGTCTTCACAAAGTGCCTGGCACCAGTAATTGTATTTTGCAGACAAAGAAACATTGAAATTTATCCTTATCTGGACGATTGTCTAATTCAGGCAGAAAACAAGGACACTCTTCTACAGCATCTGGTGTTTGTAAAAAGGCTTCTAACTTGCCTAGGGTACACCATAAACGAAAAGAAATCACAACTGGTACCCTCTCAAATAATTACATTCCTGGGTGCAAGCTTGAATACAACTGCCCAGATGACTTACCTCACGCCGGAAAAACAAATCCAATTGATGACTTACTTCAAACAAGTGGCCACAAAACCCAGTTATCTGGCTTCCTGCTTTCTACTAATTCCATATGCAAGGCTGCATATGAGGAAACTTCAATGGTACCTAAAAAGCTTATGGATTCAACATTGTCACAGCCTGGAAACAATGATTCCTATCATTCCTTGCCTGCAGCAAGAGTTCCTATGGTGGGCAGAGGCCTGCCACCAAAATAAGGGACTGTCATTCATTCATTCCACCCCCTGCCAGCCAAACCCTGACTACAGACACATCAGATTATGCTTGGGGGGGCTCATCTGGCAGGGAGATGCATTCAGGGCGAATGAGCCCAAATCAAATGCACCTGCATATCAACCAGAAAGAGATGCTAGCTGTACAGAATGCTCTGACAGCCTTCAAGGACTTTCTTCATCCAGGACAACTACTGATGAAGATGGTCAACACCATAGTCATGTGGTACATAAACAAGAAAGGGGGTACCCATTCCTACCCCCTTTGCAGACTAGCCATGGCTTTGTGGAACACAGCCTTGACTTACCAAATACATCTACAAGCTCAATTCCTGCCAGGAAAGCAAAATACTCTGGCAGACGAACTAAGCAGAAATCTTATGGACCCACACGAATGGAAACTGGATCCACAAATTTTCAGCATGTTGACACACAAATGGAGGAGCCCAGACATAGTTTTGGGGTGAGGCAAAAAGATCTATCAGTTGGACAAATTCTGCACAAGAAGCCATCACAGAAAAAGCTTGGAAAGTGGATGCTCTATCCTTCAGCTAGAAAGACCTATCAGTCTATGCCTTTCCCCCTCTGCCTTTGCTCTCCAAGATATTACTAAAAGTCAGACAAGAAAAAACAAAAATGATTCTGATTGCTCCAGACTGGCCTCACCAATACTGGTACCCGCTCCTACGCAATATGTTATACCTTCCTCCATGGTACCTGCCTCAGACACCTTATCTACTGTCTCAGCAGAACTATCAAATTTTGCACACTCAGCTTCAAAATCTGAATCTTGCAGCATGGCTAATCGACTAATTTCACCAGTTACATCTCTCAGCAAACCTGTGATGGATGTCATTTTGGAGGCGAGAAGGCCTAGTACTAGAAAATCTTATGCTGATAAATGGAAAAGATTCTGTGCCTGGAACAAGGAATAAGCACAGCAATCCCCGAACCAAGCACATGGAATAAGCACAGCAATGCCCAATATTCCTCAGATTCTGCAATATTTAACTGAGATGCTTCACAAGGGCCGATCTTTCTCTTCCATAAAAATCCATGCCTCTGCCATTTCAGCTCATTACAAAACAGAGCATCCCCTCTTTTCTCATCCCCTGCTAAAGCAGTATCTCAGAGTGGCCAAAAAATTTAAGACCTCCCAGGAGAGCACCAACTCCGGCATGGGACCTCAATTTTGTGTTGGAAAAGCTCACCCTACCTGATTTTGAGCCAGCTGCTACTGCAGACATAACATTTCTCTCTTGGAATACAGCATTTCTTTTAGCAGTCACTTCAGCTAGAATGATTTCGGAACTACAGGCTCTTATGGCAGTGGAGCCTTTTATTATTTTTTACCCGGGCAGGGTGTCGCTCAGGACCAATCCATCCTTTATGCCTAAAGTGGTATCTAGTGTGGCTCTTAATCAAACCATTCATCTGCCAACCTTTTTCCCAAATCCACAGAACAAGGGGGAGCAGATTCTGCATTCATTGGATGCAAACAGACAACTAAGATTCTACTTAAACAGGACCAAATCTCTAAGAAAATCTGAGTAACTACTGGTGGCATTTGCTGCAGGGGCAGAGGGAAAGGCTATTTCAAAGCAGACTATTTCAAAATGGATAAGCCATTGTATTCGTTTCTGCTGCATGCATCATGGTAAACCTGTTCCCAAGGGGATCAGATCCCATTCCACCAGGGCTGCATCTACTTTTGCAGCCTTTCTCAGAGGGGTTCCTAGCAGAGACATTCTAGAAGCTGCTACCTGGTGCTCAGCTCATACATTCACCAAACATTACCATTTACCTCTCTTCTCTAAATCCAGAGCAAGCTTTGCCACTGCTGTCCTGCAGGGCCTTATAGCTGCTCCTAATGCTGTATAATTCCATCCTCCCAACCATAGCTTTGGGATTCTACCCAAATGTAATGACTGCAACAGTGAAACATGAAGAACATAGTACAGTTGTGTACACTTACCATAAATGTAGATGTTCAAGTGTATTCACTGTTGCAGTCCTGGTTACCCACCCGCCAGTCCCCTACTTTTCTCTTTTTATACCGCTTCTTTCTTTTACTATGCTCAAAAGCCTTTTTGTTGTATTTGCCTTTATTTGGAGGTATATTTTTTGTGTTCTAAATCACATGCATATATAGATATATATATTTTGCTCCCCATTTGGGGGGCACCTGACATCTGGGGCAAGAAAAACTGATGAAAATGGCATTGGCTGCATGTTTTATACCCCTGACGACCTGAAGTCATGGAAGAAGGGACATCAACCAACGCAGGACCCAAGACCTTGTTAATCATGCCGACTGAGGGCAGCCTGCCAGCAGATTACCCAAATGTATTGACTGCAACAGTGAATACACTCAAACATCTACATTTATGGTAAGTGTACACAACTGTACTTTCTAGAAGAAGGATGTGTAAAAATATTGCAGTCAAGCTGCACACATTTTAAGATGCTGCTGATGAAAATATTGTTGTTAAACCCAGGGCTGTACTGGTGCATTCAGCCTGATTTGCCGCATTAAATTCCTGAATTTGGTTTTTAACTTATATGGGCAGAACACTGGGTTCAACAGGTATTTGCTGTAAAACCATGACCATAAATGTTTTTAAGAACCTTTATTGAACTAGCACTTGTGACATAGGAACATTTACATTTATATAAAAGTAATTAAACTGTACTAACAAGTTCACATTTACAAACATTATACTTCACATATATTTCTGTATATATCATATAATCTAAGTACATTACATAAATTATTCAATTCCTGCTCTTTTTTAAAACAATAAACAACCATCACTTATGACATAGGCAATCATACATTTATATAAATGAAAACAGGCCACACCAACACAGTCCTATTTGCAAGCATTTTACATAACAAAACATAATGACACACTCCCAGTTGCAAACATTATACGTCACTTATAATCTACCCAATCATTTTAGTCAAACATTACATAGCTCATTTAAGTCCTAGCTTCTTTTAAACCACATTCCTCCCCTGTATGTATTGTTCCTACAATTCCCATTTTTTTCTATGTAATTTGCTCCTACCGTTTTCTAAAGATCTAATTCCAGTTGTTTTACCTCTGTTACTTTATTCACTACTTCTCGTATAGTTGGTTTAGATTTTGATTTCCATGCTCTAGTAATTGCTTTTTTGGCAGCTACCATAACCAGACACTGCAAGGCCTTATCATGTCTAGGCAGTTCTGATTCTGCATCATAGCAATGAAAAATCATCTCCATCATCACACCAATTTGCCCACCCGGCATCTCCGATGCATCCTGCAGTGAATCCTTAGAGTCCCCGAACTCACTGCACTCCCAAAATATATGTTCACAATTGCCTCTTTCTTCCCTATCACACCTCCAACATTTGCTGTCTACCTGCGGAAAAATTCTCTGGAGTCTACTTGGTGTATAAAAATATCTATGTAAACATTTTCAGGCAAAATCCTGAATCTTCTAGATTTTGTTGCATCTACTGGATTCTGCTAAAAACTTTACCATTACTGGTCTTTTGTTTAGGACCTCCCCCCCCCATTTCTTTCCCTTTGCCTATACTCTGATAGCAGTCGTTGATAGGGAAGGCAATCTGTAGGCTGCTGTCCAAATAAATTCTTGGCATATTCCCATTCTGTCATTTTCTCCCTCTCTAGTTATTTGCTCCCAGTACCTTGGTTCTTTTGCCAGCTTTCTCCAATAAATTCTGACCCCCTCTTACCTATCATCTATATTTTTAATTGCAGTCATCCCTATAGGCAGAATCTTCTTTTTCCATTCCAGTGTTGGCTTAGTTATTATGATACTTTCTGGTATTTTATAGATATAATATCCTGTATGATTATTGCTATTCTTAAAGGCCTGCATCCAAAATCCCAGTCTCTCCTTGTTTCCTGAGCTTCCCCCCATTTCATCTTCCCTTTCCATTTTGAATTATATTTTCTGCTTGTGCTATGTATAGGAGCCTTAACTGTGTAGCTCTGAAATGCTCCTTCAAATTGAGTAATCCCAGTCTGCTCTCTTCTGCTGGAAGAATCAGTTTATCCCTCTTCACTCTTGCTGTTTTCCCCTCCCAGATAAAGTCCTTCAGCTCTTTATTAATTGCTATCCACAACTTCTCCCCTGGTTGATAAAAATATGCCTGACCTATGTATAAGACTAATGGGCTAAAAACTTTATAACTGCTCATATCTTACTGTCCATATCCATATAACAAAGTTTCAATTTTCTCAGTTTTTGTATTATCTTTTGTTCAGTCTCTTCCCACATATCCTTACCTGCCACACCAGAATCAGTTTTAATCCATACTCCTAAATACTTCATTTTATCATGTTCCCATAAATATATTGCTTTACCAAGTCTTATGTGGGTACATAATTTACTGCTGTTGCCTTTGTTTTAACTTCATTCATTTTGTATCCCGAAAAGATCTGAAACTGTTTCAAAATGTTCCACTGCACTCTTTCTGGTTTTGTCAGGTATAAAATAACATTATTTGCAAATAGATCCAGCTTTTCTTGACTACCATACCAATTATATCCTTGAATTTCTGAGTCACTTCTTTTCTTTTCCAGTGGTTCTAATTATAATGCAAATTACAAAGGGGAAAGAGGCACCCCCTACCTGGTTATTCTGCTCAAGCAGAAATTCTCAGAGAGGACCCCACCCACTTTAATTTTCACCTCCGATCCCTCATACATCCTCCTAATCAACTTTATAATTTTGTCAGGAAATGCAAATGTTTCCATTGCCCTGCCCATAAAGTGCCAGTGTGCTTAGCTACCATTGCTTTCTTCTAGGATGTTGGTACTTCTCTTAAAATACTAATAAACAGAACCTTCCAGATCTTTCAGTTTTTCCCTTCCAGCTTCCAAGCTTTCACAGGAGTACCATCTATTGTTGAGGACTTTCCTGTAGATTGGTTATACGTCACAATTTTTATCTCTTCCCCTCTCCTCCTATCCTAACCGTTAGTAACTGTCTAGTAATCATCTGCCTCTAACATTGACATATTTAATTCTTCCATAAGTATTTCCATTTGTATCTTTTTTTGATTTCCATATTTCTCTGCTTTATACGCACTTTCATAGAATTTCTGAAATATTTCTAAAACCTCTACAGGATCTCTTGTTACCTTCCTTGTTATAAGCTACCTAAACTTGGCAACAGCCCTTTCTACTTTCTGTTGCCTGAGTCGTTGTGCTAAAATTTTTGTGCTAGTATTATTATGAAAAACAGTTGCTTAGCAGCAGTCTTTCTAACCTCATGTATATTATCAAGGTAATCCCTTATTTTCTGCTTAGCATTCTGCAGTTGATCATCTCTTGTTCTGTGAGATTCCCCCTATTCTGCAATAACATTTGTCAGTCCCTCTAAATGATTCCTGTTACTTCTTAACCATAGCTCTTTTATTCCCACCCTATTTTTAAACTCCACCTTAATTTTATCCTACTCACTAGCTATATTTTCAGAAGTAATTTCCTGTGAAATGTAAATTCTGTCTAGCCTAGCCCAGTGTTTATATGCTGGGAATAATATGTAAATTCACTCCAAACTATTGGACTCATGTCTTCCATGCCAAATATTTTTATACATTTCTTCAAAAATCTATCCTCCTTTGTTATACTTTCCCTTCTGGGGCCCCAAGACACATCTTCACTGCTGCAAATCAAATTCTAGTCCCCACCTACAAGTAATATTCCTTGCTGAAAACTGATTATTTCTCCCAGAATTTTCTTAAGCTCCATTATATTACTGCTGAATACCTGAGTTGTTTGGCTTCTGCTACATACCTACAATCAACTGCATTACTAGCTGAGTTAAGTACAAACTTGCAGTGTTAAAGATTGTACTGCATTTCATTTTTATGTCTATTTAATTGTTTCATTCAATGTTGTGTCTGTGTCTGTCTGTAGTTATTTATTTTTCTATTTACTTGTTTCATAGAATACTGTGGTCTCTCTCTGTCTCTGCAATTAGTTTCCCATCCGCCCTCCCTGTTTTTGTTTTGGTATTAATCTTGGTGGCTTTAGAATTGCCCACCGCTCCTGTAAGTTTGTGTTTGAACAATCCTCCTGGGTCTATCTTATTTGCTCACTCAACTGAGTACAGTGAGATCATATTTTGACTTCAGACACTCCTACCAGTCCCATCAGTTTAGCTCTATCCCAACTCTATTCCAGTCTAGTGTCACTAGCTCACTCTACCTAATACAGAGAGAACATTTGTGAAGGGCAAGCCACTTAGGTCCTTAATTTTGAATTGTCTTCTGTTTCTCCTTTCTCCCTTTCCACTTTCCAAAAAAATAAATAAGTAAAGAAAAAATTCTAAGCTTCTTTCCTGCCTTTCCTATAACTAGTCTAGTCCAGATACAGATTTGCTGTAATCAGGACTGTTTGTAAGCTTCTTAGCCCCCAAAGCCTTTCTGTGTTGAAGGGAAGCCTAGCTTATCAGTGGGAGTGGTAAGCACTAGGTAGCCTATCTACCACAAGAGTGGTTTCTGGCCCAGAAATTGTAGTTTATTGGCCATTTGGGCAGTTTTTCCATCTTTTTCAACTTTCTAGTTTAAAAGCCTGCGTTTGAGCTTGTTTCCTACCTTTCCTGTAACTAGTCTAGTCCAATACAAATTTGCTGTATCAAGGACTGTTTGTAAGCTTCTGAGTCCCCCAAGCCTTTCTGTGTTTGAGGGAAGCCTTCTAAAGTATCAGTGGGCGTGGTAAGCACTAGGTAGCCTATCTACCACAGGAGTGGTTTCTGGCTCAGAAATTGTAGTTGATTGGCCGTTTGGGCAGTTTTTGCATCTCTTTCAACTTTCTGGTTTAAAAGCCCGCATTTGCGCTTGTTTTCCACCGTTCCTGTAACTAGTCTAGTCCAGATACAGATTTGCTGTATCCAGGACTGTTTATAAGCTTCTGAGCCTCCCAAGCCATTCTGTATTGTTGGGAAGCATTCTAGCTTATCAGTGGGAGTGATAAGCACTAGGTAGCCTATCTACCACAAGATACATTTATAGATTCTTATTTTTAGCACTTGAATTTGCTTATTCATGTTCAGCACTTGTTCAGAACTTGTTAGCACTAAATAAGCTACAAATTACTACAGCACTCAACCTTCCTCTTTACCTAGAGGAAAATTTTTTTGTACTTACTTTCCTCACTTGCTTAGAGAAAAACAGCACTCATATTCACTTTTCCCACTTGTCTAAAGGAAAATAGTTTTTTATTCAGACATGTCCAAGAGTCAGCTCCCAGTGTTCTCACCTGTCTATCAGATGAATCTGGGCATCTTGGGGCAATGCAGCAATTGCCTCATGTACACAGCCAACCCTCTCCTCCTACCACCCAACACCACAACCTCTGAGAGATGCACTTATCTAGCCAAACTGGAGGTAAAACTCTCTCCAACCAAGACTGAACTTGACAGTCAAGAGGAGAAAGTAAACACTTGCACCACACCACACTCATCACATAGTCGCACTAAACCTACACCACCAAAATCCACACATAGAAACACAAAAACATTTGAGGAGGCTCTCAATAATAATCTGCTCAAGCAACAGAGACCTCCAAAGCAGAAACACAAGCAACCTCCACCCCCCAACACAACCCAAATGATACATAGCCGACAGACTCGGTGTGCCACTCAACCACAGCCCATAAGGCAAAACAACGTACCCAACACACTAGTCATAGGTGACTCTATAGTCAGCCACACTGATGTCCCACTCACCAGGCTAAACAAAGAGAAGGTTACTGTCAGCTGCCTGTCAGGTACAAGGATCCGCCACATAACCCACGCACTCGGGTCACTCCACAAGTACAAATATGACTCTGTCATTGTCCATGTTGGTGTGAATGACCTGAGATGTACCACCCTGGACTACATGAAAAGAGACATGGAAGAGCTCTCCGATCTTGTAGCCCAGGCAGGTATGACCCTAGCCCTGAGTAGCATCCTGCCATCGCCCAGAATGATACCGCAGTACAAGGACAAAATGATTGACTTCAACAATTGGCTAAGCTTCTGGTGTCATTCTAAGGAGATCCAGTATCTGTCTGCCTGGGACGACATGGTCGACAGACCACGATGCTTTGCCAGAGATGGCCTGCACCTGTCACCCCTGGGATTCCAGATACTGGCTAAGGGTTTTGCTGCCCCTATAGTGCCTTTTTAGGCAAGGTTCAAATGACAAATTCACCACCATAACAGGAACAGGCAAGCAAAAACTGAGGGTAATGCTACTCAATGCTAGAAATCTAAACCTCAAAATGCACTCCCTTGAGGCACTCCTTAAAATGGGGAACATCGATGTATGTGCAGCGACTGAGACCTGGTTCAAGTCTCCAGAGAGCACCCCTGCATTACCAAGCTATAACTCTTACCACACTTTTCGGCCAGCTAACCTGGACCGGAATACCAAAGGTGGAGGTGTGTCCATATTCATTAAGGATATCTACACCTCCAGGCTAGTTGCTCAGCATAATGCATCCAAGGTTATCCAAGTGCAACTAACTCTGGGCAAAACTGCAATCCAAATTGTAGCTTGCTACAGATCCCCCACCATGCCCCAGGATTCCCACTCCTCTTTTCTTGATATACTGGAAAATACTAGGGTTCAATCAAACACCCTAATAATGGGCGATTTCAACTACCCCACCATTAACTAAGAAAGCTACTCATGTACCAACTCCTTCACTCAACGCTTTCTGGAATTCATAAATTTCAATGCCCTGGATCAACTTATCCACACCCCCACCAGGAGCAACAATATCCACTACCTAGTCATTACCAACATGAGTGACCGGTGTTCCATACCTGAAGTCATCTCCTCGTTGGTCAGATCCAACCATAAACTAATCACCCTAGATATCCATATCCCGCCCCCACCCCACCCCCCTATTAAGGAAATCATGGTAAAAAAATTCTCCAAAGCCAACTTCATGCTTCTTAAGACAGAAGTGGCGAACTTCATGACACCCATGCAGATGGACAATACAGTTACGACTGCTGAATCCTACACATATGCACTCTATAAGCAAGTGCAGGGATCTGCTATCCCAAACAGAACCAAGATGCTATCCACCAAACAAAGGAAGCTAATCTGGTGGTCCCCTGCCATAAACAATCTTTACAACAGAAGGAAGAAACTGTTTCAAAAGAGAGTAAAATCCCATGAGTGGAGGAGTTCCCTGGTCAGCCTCAGTAAGAAGCTGAGATCCCTTATAAGATCCTCCAAAGCTAGCTATGAAAACAAAATCACCACTGATTCTAGGGACATCCATAAAGCATTCTATAGCTATGTCAAGAATCGCAATGGCAACACCCAGATCTGTTCTGAGTTGCAGCAAAACGGCATGAAAATTACAGAGCCAACTAATATTGCCAGTGTTCTGGCAGATAGGTTCAGTGCTAACTTTACCCCCCTCCCACCCCCTAAAGGGCCCATATCTGTACAGGAAGAATTGCAGAGTCCCTGTAATCACAACTACGCAGGTAAAAGCTGCACTCTCTAAAGCCAAAAACACAGCATCCATGGGACTGGACAACATCCCAGGCTGTGTTTTACATGAACTTCAGAACAAACTGGCTCCCCACTTAAGCACCATGTTCAATCATAGTCTCACATCAGGCTTTGTGCCCACTGAATGGTGCACAGAAACAGTTATCCCACTCCACAAAGGGGAGCCACCACTGATCCTGGGAACTATTGCCCTATTAGCCTGATGAGCCTGGTCTGTAAAGTCAAGGAATGTATCATCATGGAACTCATAAACAAAGACATTGGTAACCTCCAAACTCTGGACCTCACCCAGTTCAGGTTTGTGAAAGGCAGATCATGCCTCCTGAACCTGATCGACTTCTGTAGATGAGGGTAAGGTGGTTCTCACAGCCTATCTTGACCTCGCAAAGGCTTTTGACACCATCCCCCATTCTGGAATTATAGCTGAACTCACTAAACTAGGTATAAATCCCTACATCACAAGATGGGTTGCCAATTGGCTCACTGTGCAAAAGTTACAGACTCCAAATCTGACTTCAAACCAGTGACAAGTGCAGTACCACAGGGTTCAGTCCTGGGACATGTCCTGTTTGGTATCTACTTCTCTGAAGTACAGGCTAATACAGAAGGCCTTTGGTTAATGAAGTTCACAGATGACTGCAAACTAGGAGCCATAGTTGAGTCCCCAAATGATGTGGACATCCTAGAGAAGGGCCTCACTGAAACAGATGCCTGGTGTCAGAGCCATGGCCTCAAGCTCAGTGCCAAAAAGTGCATTGTCACCCCCTTTGGTAAAAACTCTGTACCCATGAACTACCACATAGGTTGCAGTTTACTTAACGCCGAATGTGTGATAAGAGACCTGGGGACCCAGGTGGACAGTAGTCTCTCTTTGATTATCACATCGCCACAGTATTCAGGAAATCCTTCTACGTGGCACACCTCATTACAAAAGGGTTCTCATCTAGGAAAAAAGAGGTCATTGTTCCCCTCTACGTGACACTCATTAGACCCATTATAGAGTACAACGCCCCTTTTGGAATGTACCTCACAAGACATCTGCATCAGCTGGAAAGGCCAAAGAAGTACCTCACAAAGAGGATTACAAACCTCAAACAGATGCCCTACACTGACCTTCTCAAAAAACTCCAGCTTTACTCCGTAGCATATCGCCTAGTCCGAGGTGATCTCTGCCTAACATATAAAGCTATGTCAAACCCAGAGCTGTTGGACATGCTAGACCTAAAGAAATCTTAATCCCTCTGAGCTATATGCTCTAGGGACCTAAACCTTGTCACCACAATAAACAGGACATGCTGGAGGGATAGATCCCTGTCCCAGAGACTTCCCATACTCTGGAATAAGCTGCCCATCTATGTCAAGCAAAGTTCCTCATTAGCACTCTTGAAAAATCTTGGTAAGTGGATGGGAAATAGGAAATGCACCCCCGGGATCATTTTGGTGGCTCTGCTCGACAGGGGCACAAGAAAATAACTTTTTTGGGTAGCGTAAGCCAGGGAACCTTGTTGGCTAGGCTTACTTAGGCCCTTGGGCCGATAGCCTAGTACTTACCTATGAACCTATCACTTTTAGGTAGAGTATAAATACATGCCAGTGTAATCCTCCTCTCTTGTCAGTAGCCCCTTAGCACTGCATATCTGCCATTATTATCTTTTTGTCTTGTACCATCACTGTTGGAGCTCCTCTTGCAATTAATATAAGTATTCTTCTTTTCTTTTGCCCAAGATATTCCACTAAATAACCATTCTGAAAACCTTTCTGTATCAAATTCACATATTCATTTATTTCTAAGTGTGTCTCCTGTAAAATAAATATTTGCACTCAACATTTTTGAAACAGTTCACTCTTCTTTCTTTTTTGTATTTATCTGCGAGACCATTATTATTCCAACCTTTTATGTGTAACATCTTGTTTGTTAAATGTCTAGTTCTAGCTATTGTGTTGCATACATACATACACTGTTTGGCAGGTTGAACCTTTATAGAGTTGTTTCTTGTCATATCAATTTAAAACTATGTCACATCTTGCAAAACTTTTTGTTTTAATGAAAACCCTCAAAAAAAAAAAAAAAAAAAAATACCCCCAAGACCTATTGATTTAATATTAACACACAAAACTATGTACATCTTCAAATGTTGAAGATTTACCTCCTAATAGGAGCAAATGTCCCAAACTGACAGCCATACTTATAGACTTGAATTAACCTAAAAGAAAGGTTATCCATGCTAAGATGCATGGTACAGCCTGTACTTCTACTAACTGGTTTTGTCATATCTTTATAGCTCTCCCAGCTGGGAAAACCCCTGAATGCTTTCAGAGAACATTATCTCCTAGCCAGTTTCTCTCTTCTTTTTTCCCCAGCCAATCACTATCCACCAGACTGTAACCAATTTCTCTTTATCAGATTGTTTCCATGGAGACATGAGGGCCAGATACAGACTTACTACTATACATAATTCATTTTTGCTAGAGAAAGCCTCATAATATTCAATATTCTTTTTCATTTACTTGCCTTCTCTTAAAACATGGTACTTAATCAATCTAACTTTCTTAATCCAGTCATCCCCTTATGCAAGAATGAGAGAAAGCACATTTTTTTTTGTTTTGTCATGCTTTTTTAACCAGGCTTTTTTACATTGCAGCGCCTACATTTCTTAAAACTGAACAAGAAAAGAAAGAAAGAAGGGATGAATAAAGAAAAAAAGAGCAGCAAGACCTATTTACAATCCCCATTGCATTTAAAAGTAACTGAAAAAACTTTGCATTATAGCATGCAGAGAAAACCATACGCCACAAAATAATACTATTAAGAAAAAATGTTTTCTTTACTTACAGTTAACTTTCTCCCCTCTCTTCCCCTTGCAAAACATTTTTCCGAACATTAATGATATGAAGTGGGACATATACTTCAGAGTCTGCCAAATGTCCAGCAAATTCTGAAAAAGTACAATATTTCCAGATTTTCTTGTTCTGTCATATTTCACAAATATAATTATTGGATTGTAATCCCACATTAAGTTACTGGTTTTATTACTGTTCATTTCCATCTCCCATATGCTGTCTCTGCTTCATTTCCAGTGTACTCTGGATTCTTTTAGTCAACTCTCATGCTCTCTTCCTTATGTCCAACATTTTCCATTGAAACAGTGGACAAAGTTTCATAGGTGCAGTCTGTCTATGTTTGTTATTACCATAAGAACAAGAAACAGAATCTCCTTTTGTTTCACAGCTCACGCTTTGATGGAGAGACTTTTGTATTTCTTCCTTAGGATGTACTTAATCAAAAATGATTTTGTCCCTCCAGGGAAGAATACCTTGAATACAGCTGGGTACAGCAGTTTGAATCTCATACCTGCATTTCAACATTCCCTAAATAGCGGAATGAATGTACTCTTCTTCTGCCTGGTGTACAATGAGTAATCATTCTCCACAATCACTCTGCTGTCTCCCACTTTTAGTATTTTGTCCTTCTGCCCCAATTTTGTCAGAATCAACTCCTTCTGCTTTTAGGATTTAATCTTTACTATTAAAGGTCTAGGTTGCTTTCTCATAGCCAGGTTTGGAGCATACACTTAGTGTGCTCTTTCACCTTAACAGCTCCTGCTGTGGAATACCAGTCCAGTTGCTTATTTGTGCTATCATAAAATTAATGCAGTCTGTTCCTTTCACCTTCTCTGGTATAGCTAAAAATCTCAGGTTTTCTGTACATGCTCTGTCCTCTAATTTTATTATTTTTAAACATCTCTTCCTTAGCAGTCTCATTCATTCAGCCTTTTCTTCATTTCACCTTCTGATTTTTGCAGCTTTATCACCTCATCTGAATATTTGTTTAAAGCTTCTTCCATTTTTTTCTGCCCTTTTGTTGTGTTGATATACTCTGTGATGTTATGAGCTAGTGCCATCTGTGCCAGGGAGAGTAGGGCAGTACATGTGTACATATGCCGGCATAGCTATCTGGAATTTTGTAAAGGATTTTTTGTTATTTGACTATCACACTGATTTGTACAGATGTTTGAATTAAACATTTATTTGTAAATTTACTTGTGTTGAAAATGTGTCAACAGTAGGTCCTTCTGGACAGAAAGAATGTATGTATGTATGTATATTAGGTTGTATTGTTGTAAATGATCAAATATGTATGTTTTATAAGAGAACCCTGGGAGGGTCGAAAGTTTGAAATTGTGTCATACCTTTCAGATTTTGCCACAGATCTTAGCAAAGCTCTGTATGTGTATTGTACCAGAGTCAGGTGACCATATGTGATGTCATCCTCTAACCAGCATCTAGTTTCTTTTGAACTCTCACAGCAGCACTTTAGAATCTGACAGGAAAGATTTCCGACAGGATATATATCTCACACATCCACACAGACAGAGAAAGACATCATCTGACTTTTGCTGTGGTAAGACACTCAGCACACATCAGCTTGGCTTGCTTTAGTAAGGAGTCAGGGAGATTTAGTGAGAATAGTTTAGTATTGTTTTCTACATCTATGAAAAACTATCCAACTGTATTATTTTTTATATCTCTGTGGTTGGAACTCTGCTGCTTATTGTATTCAGTATTTTCCCATTTTCTGTTTTAAATAACTTTCATTGTGGCTGGTCCTTTAGAGAATACTTTTAACACCTTGAGAGTACTAATGCTTGTTTTAGTGACACTGTGGCCACTCCTGAAAGCCTTGCTGCTTTGTTCACACTCTACCATTTGTATTAGTATTAATTTTCCACAGTATAATTGGGTACCTTTGTAACAGCCTTACGGTAGCTGACTGGTGGCAGCATGATTACCTCAGAGTCTGGGCAGAAAGGTGTATACCTAGTAAATCTGTGCCAGCTTTTCCCAGGTGTGTATGAAACTCAAATATCCAAGTGTGTGTGTGTGTGTGTGTGTGTGTGTGTGTGTGTGTGTGTGTGTGTGTGTGTGTGTCAGCTCAGGGAGCTGCATCTGAAAATACTGTGCGAGTCCATATTTGCTCTTAGTGACCATCCCTCACCAGAGTCAGTAGTAAGGATTGAGTCTCCTTGATTGCTGGCCTGGAACCTGTCACATACTCCATCAGTGTTTTGCTTATTTTAACCAGGTCTGTGCACAGTTGTCTTATATCTTCCTCTAGGTTACTGGAAGTTATGTGTGGAGGTTTCATTGCTTTTTCTGAACAGATGTAGAACTTCCCCAGTCAGTGTTTCTTCCTTACCTTTTGTAGCTGCCTTTTTTTGTCCAGGTCCTCTGTATTTCTTTTTTCCTGGCATCCAGGCAGTACACTTACTAGCCAGTTACTGAAATTTACCCATAAACACGAAAGTCTACTGGCCTTCTCTGTTGAGTTTCTGTTTTCACAATGGGATATCTAAAGTTAAGCTGTTACCAATGTGCAGCCATCTTGGAAATCTTGAACATAAATATTTTGTGTACCCAACAAACTTGAGTGTGCTTATATAGGGCATTATTTTTACTGTCCTTTTTTATATCATACAAATGGTCATAAATACATTTCTGTAGTATGCACTCGATCTTACCTACATAACAGTTGCATGGATCACAGGAAGCTAGGTACACTCGCCCCATGCTGTTAGAATTATATTTACAGGTACACTTAAAATTATAATTGAAAAGTTTAAGTTCAATACCAACATAGATGTAAGCACACTGAGAGCACATTTCACACTTAGTTGTTCCAGACATTCCAATAGAACGTTCACACACTTTGTTCTCCCTTTCTAATTGCTGTTTAATATTAATATTTTTCTTGTAAACAAAGGCAGATTTTTCACCAGTTTTTGGCTTTATGCTTTATATGCTTTATGTTATAACATGAAAAAAATCCAATTCTGCTCAACCAGCAGTTTAATGTAGTGTGTCCCTGGACAGTATTTCAGCACCATATCTTTATTAAATCCACTGTTATTGAAGAGTATGGTATCGGCTCTTTCCAAACCAGTACCCAAAACAGGTTTGTGCCTAGTGAGTCTGTTTTTTAAAACTTGTCTATTTATATCCTGAAAAAGTTATAGGGGGGGGGGTAACCCGTGTCCTGAAACATATTTATCACCTTTTCTATTTCAGTAACTAAGACTTCTAATAACAGTTTTGATAGTCTAACAAGGTATTTCTTAATAAGGCGTTTTTTTTTCTTGTGCATTAGATGACTGCAATACATATTATAAACGGTAAGCCTACAGTCGACATTTGTTATAAAGTTTTTTGCATACAAATAAAATCCAGGTTATTAATACCCATTCTTGAAATACTGTAAGTGAACTTAAGAAATGGCACTGCGGTATTAATATGTTACGAATTCGTAAAATTCATTTTCTGTGCTTTGCCGCAAGGCAAATATGTCCTTCAGATAATAATGATAAAAACTACACTTGTTATAAAAAAAAAAAAAAAAAAAAAAAAAACAGTGGAAAAAATACATACCCTTTCTTAGTACCATAACACAAGGTTTGCAAAGAGAAAGGCACAGGCAGCTCCCATAGCTACCCCACTCACCTGCCTATAATACTGTCCTTCATAATATATAGAATTGCTGTTAAGTATCATATCCGTGAGAGCTAATATAGCTTGTATATCTGGGCTATGAAGAGACTCGCATTCATGCAATATCTCCTTAAACAGTTATAGACCTCCCTGATGAGGTATAACTGAACACAGGTTTACTACTTCAATGGTACCAAATATAATGGTATCATAATATTCTTGTTTGAGGTTGCCCAGGAAGGCCTAGGAATCCACTTATCATAAGGAGAACTTCACATACAGTTTGTTTGACTCTCCTGTAAATAAAAATAGCTGTGGAATTTTTTTTAGCCAGAAGCAACAACTGTAGGTCTCGGGGGAGGGGGGGGGCTGGCAAATATTCTCATAAATCTTTATCACTGGCACAACGGATTGTTGTTCTGTAAGAAAATTGTATACTTCATGGGAAATACTTTGCTGAGTTAATAAATCAAACATAATATCTATTTTTCTATATGCAATATTAATCTCATTTTTAGATAGCTTACTATATTTAGTGTTATTCAACAACTGAAACATTATACATGAATAATCAATATGACTCATCAGTACGAGCCCTCCACCCATGTCTGGTTTCATTATTCTGATTTTTCTGGTTGTTAACCAACTCGTTTAACATATTTCCTTCTTCTAGAGTTAAATTTGTACACCCAAAAAATGTTTAGATTCCTAAGAATTCCTTATGTCACGTTCACATAACTTTTCAAATATTCCAACAGCCGAATGTAGTGGGGGATTGTAATTGCCTTTTCTGACACAAATACCTTCCATAACCATATTTTCACTGTGGTGGTCAAACATAATACAAAAATTCAGCTTCCTAGCGAACATTTTTAACACTAAAATAACATCATTTAAATCAATAGCACTGTTAGGCACAAAAATAAATCCTTTTTCAAAAAGATCAAAGTGTGTTTCAGTTAAGGCAGTGTAATTAAATACATCAAAGCCATTCCTAGAAACTGTAATACCATCATTATGCTGCAGTATAGTAGTTGGTCTCAACATCTCTATGTTCTGTTGGTACCTGTCCCTATCCCTCTCAAGCATTCTCTCCTGTTGCTCAACAACCCTCTCCTGGAGGGTTGGGGGTATATCCTGACTGCCCTTGTAATTCTTGCTGGCCAGACATTGTGAATGAAGCAAGGGGTGAATTATTTTTCTTCAAAAAATAAATAAATAAAGGTCTGTGTCAGAATTGTTACCCAAGTTAGAATTATTCACCTAGGATGTACAGGAAGTAATTATTTTCCCCTTATTCTTACTGTCGGGGATAGAGTACACCAAATTGGTAGTATAGTCAAAAGCATCCTTCACTAGTTTCTTCAGGTTTTTCTCATTTTATTATCACAAACATGTGGCTCAATATTGTTAAATAACTTGTATATGTTTATGTTCAAAAAGCAAATATTTTGTAACTTATTATAGCAACCATTAATTTCATCAAACAATTCATTATTTTTAGGTTCATTGTCAGTGATAATAAGGTGCATAATCTTGCAACCAAAGTTATTAAAAAGCTTCAAGTATGTAGCTTGGAACCTTCCTCAGTACCATTTGGGTAGTGCCATAGTTGCAGACCTTTAGGGACATGTTTGTTTTCTAAATATTCTTTCAGACAAAGGTTATCCAGCTCTAAATTGTGATCACAGCTTAATTTTTTTCTTAGGATAGTTTAATTGAACCTGGAAACTTTTACCTGTTGTATTTGTAGAACATTCAAGCCAAAGTTTAGAAGTGAGCCAGTTGTTAAAATCCAAAATAGATATTAGCAGTATTTGTAGAAAACTTCTTGTTTGAAATCTGATGATCTGTGGTGTTTGTAAATAACTCTCTCTCTAAGAAATTCATATTTCCTTCTGTGTGACTGGAAGTTCAATTAACTTCCAGTAAGTCAAGGATCAAAGCAGAAGTGGATGACCACCTCCCAGTTCTGGATGGCATCTGAAATTCACAGTGGTTATCTAGAGCAGTGCTAGAAACAACAGGTTGGTTAAGGCCTTTTGCTGAAAGAGCATCATGCTCCTGATTTTCCCCTAGGAGAAGAGTGAACCTTCATCGGCTGGAAAGAAATAAATTGTATGAAAAGCTGTATCAACTTCATAAGGTCACCAGATAAAAACTTAACTTCTGCATTTTAATTGAGTATGCTGAGCAAATCCTTCATCATAAATAAATCCTGAGAAGACATTGTCAGTTTTTTCACCGGTAATCATGGGAAAAAAATGAAAACCAAACTATGTGCAGCCCCTATTAACCTCCAAAAAACACAGACCATGAGGAATTTCACAGGAATAAAATGTTTGACCACACTGGAAATATTTTTATACCTTCATTACCACACAACATGGTAGTGAAGTGCTTTCATTTTTATAGGCATCATCAGAAGTACCAAATACTTCCCATCACATTATTTCATACTTTCAAAATGTAGATCACATGTCAAAATCAACTAATAATATTCAAGACATTCAGCAAAAAATGTTAAATACATTATTTTGTTTGTGTCTTTCAGCTTTTCCTGGTTAGGGGTTGCCACAGCGGAACTGCGGTCCGCTAATGATTGGTAGTTGATTTTTTACGTGCTGAGTTACCAGCCCTGATGCACAACCTTCAACGAAGGTACGCCCATTCACGCATGTCTCCACGCAGAAGACGCTCTAGCTGAGAATTGAACTGAACAGCGTCCTACTGTGAGGCGACAGTGCTACAGCAGTACCACCACAATTACCAAAAATTTAATCTAATGCTAAAGTTATCCGAATACATAAATAGTGTTACATTGTAGCAGTTTAGAATAATGTGTGTTTGTGTTTATCAACAAAAGTATGAAAGGATCATAGGAGGTTGCTAGGCTAATGGCCTTAGGGTTCTTACAAACCAAGCCAAGTTTTACCATTATTTCTATGATCAACACAAGGCTTAAAAACAATAAAGCTTTAATAGGTAAGTGCTGTCATGCCTGTTGACACTTCATCAGACCATAAAACAGGTTCCGATCAGCATTTCTAATGTTGAAAACACTGAATTAAATCTCAGAAGAGCGAACTGACGGAACATCGATTTCTTTCCCAGGGAAAGAAATCGGTGGGCCGTCATCGGAGTTTGCTATTTCCTCCACTGTGGTGCGGTCTCGGACCTCCCCCTGTTGGGGGTGTGAGGGGTGAAGCCCTCCCACTTCTGCCAGTGTTTAAAGTATTGAAAAACTTTTTTTTTTTTTTTTTTGCACGGAACACTGATTTCTTTCCCTGGGAAAGAAATCGATGTTTGGTCAGTTCACTGTTTTGAGATTTCGAACATTTCAGTTTGATTAAATTGCATTCGGCATTTTCAGCATTCGATATGCTGATATAGACCTCATAAAACACAGTAAATCATAGCCTATTATATATAATATATCACAACCAATAAATCAGTAAAACAAACCATTTGATTTCAATTACAGTTTTAAAGGGAAAACATCATTTAAACTGAAACTTATCCGCTTGCATGATAATGATCCATCTCATCTCAGCATATTCTGTTTTGTTAACATCAACCCCTCTCAGATCTTTATCAATAAGTTGCAACACCAAAAAGTAAAATGAATTTGAACCGCTATATAAATTAACTCATTACATCTGAGTGAAGCCTCCAGGTGCATCTGCAGTTACCCCCTACTGCTCCTCTAGGCGTCAAATATTGCTTGTTCATATTTTCATTAATAATTCCAAAACTATGCCCTATATGAGGTATTAGAATATTTTATCTTGAAGCATACATGATGGCAAACACAATTGTATTGATATTTGACCTCTGTCAATGAGTATTTGTTAGAATTGTAAGGTGATAACTTTATTTTTTTAAAGACTCAAGCCACGCCCACTAGGAGTTAAAGGTACATAATCCAAAGAGCTGTACTGGAGGGAATGATGCTTGGCTAAAGCATTGGATGTTTTGTTTTTACGTACATCATATACATGTTCTAAAATATGTTCATTCAAGGAACAATTCATTTTCCTCTATATAAAAACATGAACAGGCAGTACAAGATGATAAATAAACTAAATATGCACTATTACAATTGACAAATAACTTGGGTATATACTGTTTGTCTGTAACCGGATGAACAAAATATTTCATAGGATATCTGCAGGCATTACAAGAATGGAATGGATATGTGCAGATATGTTCAGATAACTAATTACTGGTCTCATTTTGTTTATAACAGAGTTATGATTTAAGTAATTTGTTATTTTTAAATAAAGAAAAAATACTGCAAACTTCTGCACAAACCAAACCAATAAATCCAAAAAGTGCAAATAGGGAATTCCGGTTTAGATTGTACCAATTTTATTCCAAGTCCAAAAACACAAAAACACACTATTTCAACAAAAACATGAACGCCAATTATTATCCACAAGCGTTTTCGTCTTGTACTATAGACTTCATCAGATGAATGACAAATCTGTTGGTGACCTTTATATATAGTGTTATTAATTACGTAATCATTTAATCAACGTATAATAAGGCTAGCCTTTGAATAAATAAAAACACTTAAAACCAAGTTCTCATTTGTAGTTGTCATAAAAAGAACATTCCACAAAATGTATAACCATTATAAATTACATTAAAAACTATAAAAGTACCCTATTCTTAATTTCACAAATTGTAAACATTTCGTTTTTTAAAAAATAATTCATTTAATATATATAAAAAATATATAAAAATAATTAAATTCATTCTAAACCCGGCACTGTAATTTACAAGTTAGTTACTGCCATCTTGTGGCCACTCTAGGTAATGCCTATTTCATCCTTATAATTTGGCAGACCTTAATTTTAATAGGGATTTAATAGAAATAAAATCATTTAAACCAGGGGGCTGGTCTGCTTGTAGGGATACCTGCCACCATAATTCTCTAAATTCTATCGTATCCTCCCAGGGACCACCTCTAACATTGGTTTTGATTTGTTCTAAAACCATACATCCATAAGTAGCTTCTGGGCAATTTTTAGAATGCTTAAAAAGTGCATTAGTTTCTTTATTAATTGAAATTTCGTATATATGCTCATATATCCTTCTTTTAAGCATTCTTTCAGTTTTTCCAATATAGAAAGAACCACATTTTTTACACACTGCTAGATAAATTATTCCTCTGGTGTCACAGTTATAATATTCTGTAGTATAAACCCATCTTCTTCTACTTACTAGGTCTAAAACATATCCTTTGGCAAAATGCATAGATAACAAACTTAAGAAACTTTTAATGTAATTTATAATGGTTATACATTTTGTGGAATGTTCTTTTTATGACAACTACAAATAAAAACTTGGTTGTAAGTGTTTTTATTTATTCAAAGGCTAGCCTTATTATATGTTGATTAATTGATTACGTAATTAATAACACTATATATAAAGGTCACTAATTTGTCATTCATCTGATGAAGTCTATAGTACAAGACGAAAACGCTTGTGGATAATAATTGGCATTTATGTTTTTGTTGAAATAGTGTGTTTTTGGACTTGGAATAAAATTGGTACAATCTAAACCGGAATTCCCTATCTGCACTTTTTGGATTTATTGTTATTTTTAAAACAAAACCTGGGCTGATCACCTACAACCTGTTTGATTGTCTCATCAGCATTAAGAATGGCCAGTTCTTCTTTATCACATCACAAACCAGTGTAACATCACTGGAATAAGTATTGGGAACTCTGGTAATACTAGATTTTACAACAGGTACTTGTGCAGGCACATTACTCAAGTAATTGCTGGGTGAGAAATACGGTCTTTCCCTACTGTTTCTAACATGATGAACATCTTTAATAGGTTCATTAACATCATGTTTTTATAAAATTAATTGTTCCTTCAAGGAACGTATCAGTACGTAAAAACAAAACATCTAATGCTTTAGCCAAGCATGTGAATTTATATGCTGGTTCACATTAATTTTACTTTTTGGTGTTACAACTTATTGATAAAGATATGAGAGGGGGTGATCTTACTAACAAAACAGAATATGTTGAGAGGAGACGGATCATTACCATGCAAGCTGATAAGATTTTTGGCTTAAATGATGTTGTACCTTTAAAACCAGCATTGAAGTCACATACTTTGTTTTATTGATTTATTGGTTGTGATGTCTATAGTAGGCTCCAATTTACTTTATGGTCTGATGGAAGTGCCAAGAAACGTGAAAGTGCTTGCCTATTAAAGTTTCACTGTTTTTAAGCCATGCTGGTCAGTTCTTTTCTATTTTGTTGATTACTTGGCTGTGTTTGGACTTGCCTATCCACGTTCTTGCTTTTTGTACTTATTAGTGTGTCTATTTATATAATATCTGTGTGTACATTTTACATTTTAATTAGTAGATAATGGTATTTTGGAGTTGTGTATTTTCATTATACACTTTCTGTTTGTCACTAAATATAATTCTGACTTTCAATGTATTCCTGGGGTGAGACTGAAATTGGTCATTTTCCTCCCTGGAAAGTGTTGGCTAATTGGTTACACCAAATTGTCCATCTATGCGTTATGTTTACCCTTATATTTGTGACCTGGTTCATTGCTGAAAAGGGTTTGAGAAGGACCATTTCACTCGCCCAGTTAACTAATAAAATTTAAATTGTATTGTTGCATTTCAGAGCAGTTAAGACACCATATGGATCATCTAATTTTTAATGCTATGGAAAAGTATATTTAATTGTTTGTGCCTGTGTTTTTGTTTCTATAAGAATATGTTTTTTTTTTTTTTTTTTTTTTTTTTTTTTAACTCTGCAGCTGACCTTCAGCTAATTCCGATCCTTCTCCTCATTTGCTGGGTTTACCTAACCCCCCCTCGGCCTCTCCTAGATTTACTCCAATAAAGGTCAGGATGAACAAGGAGATTGAGGCACCCTGGGACAAAGTCATACTGCTTCTGGGGTGTTTTTTCCTACTTTCATTCCACTCCATGTATCCACGGCAGCATCCTATGAGTGAGACATGTAATGGGTACATCATGCCAATATGTACCTTACTTCCTCAAGGAGCTGGCAAGCTGCCCTGCCATTACAGTAGCTCTACACATTTGTTTCCACAGCCTCTGCCAGGGGAAATCTAACTGCACCGAGTGCTCTGTATACACACCATTCCCTAGTAGGACAGACAGATTTATCTTCCCATGACAGCACACTAGACACCTGAGTCAGTAATTGAACCTGGGACACCTACATTATAGTCGGGGCTTTTTCTGTCTGTGCCGCAGGGCTGATTATTTCATAAAAATAAGATGGGCTATTGACTTTTTTCTGCTACTGAGCCACTGTAATTATGATGTAACAAAGTTTCTGAAGACAGCCTTAGCATACTGTATTCCTGTCTCTGAAAGCTTACAGTCTGATACTAGGATCACCTGAATTCATGTCACACTTGCTAAAACATAGCTGCTTGATCTTTCACTTTTTTTTCTTACTTTTACTGGAAACTCACATGAATGGTTCTATTGCTCGTGTATGTCTTCTTACTAGATGGTCGATTTCACAGCCTCCCACAGAAGAAGAGGACAGGCTTTACACTCCCTCTTAGTAACAACTCTTTCTCCAAGCAGTGACTGCTAAGTGGGAATGATAATGTTTGGGGATGTGGGGGGCATATATGTAGATTGCAGGGGACATTTGCAGTTGCCAAGGGGTTGTTTGTTCCAAGTTGCACTGATTCAGGGATACTGACTAGAGCTTTCTCTGAATTGCATTAGCAGTGTGATTCATGCAGTGTACTATACTTGTTTTTGCACTAAGCACCAACTGTTTTACAGCTGCATCTTTTTCCATACCTCTGACTTGTCTCTAAATTTTGAGTTGGCCTTTTCTTGAATTTCTGTACATGTTGACACTGCATGTTGTGAACTACATCTGCTGATCGCACCCGTTCTCATCTACAGCTGGTGACCTTTAACAGTATTAAATATTATGATCATATCATTATAAAATCATTTTCCAGTTTTAAGTACTTATTTGATGTTCTTGTGTTTCACTGTTGTAGCCATCACATTTGGGTTATCTGCCTGTAGTTAGCCCTTAGTCGGCCTGAATACCAGAGTCTTGGGATTTCTGCTAAGTACTTATCTGTTATTCTACTGTAGGAACTGCATGCCTTAGGTTTTTTTTATTATACTGTGAGGGTTATGTACTTTAAAATAGTAATGTACTGCTACTTGATTTTTTTTTTTTCATTTCATCCATACTGGTACTTGTAAATGTTTTGTTTGTCTGCCATGTAAAATGGAATAATTTTAATGAAAAAATACAGACTGCATTCTGTTTTGGACAAAAAAATGTATTATTTCAAAAATGGAAGTATTGGATAATGAAATAGTACTGCATAGTATTAATTTGCAGTCCATATTTTCTCCTCTTCTTTTTATGAATGGCAGTCTTGGTCCAAGATCGAGCATTACCAATGTAATGGCCTCTTCTGCTGCCATACACATTACCTTCATCTTTGTGTGTCCGTAACTGCAGCAGGCACAACTGGTGTTACTGGACCAAGATAGTTTTTTCTCATCTCTGTGCATCTCTGGCCTCAGATGGTGCTGTTTGGTGTTCACCACTCCACTCTAGTGAAACAGATAGATGTTACTTGTTTCCTTGCTTGACCCTCTAGTCACAGTCTTTAAACTAACTGTCACAGATGGATACACTGCTTCATGCCAGCAGACTGTTATGCCTTATCTGACCTATTGTAACTGTGTTTAAAATGTAGTTCTACCACATTTCAGTAGAAGTTATTTAAATTATTTACATATTCTGTTTTTATCAAGGAAACTATTTCTGAAATAGAACAAGACACAGAGAAGCTAAAAACTGCAGAATGCGAGGCTAAACAGATGGCTTTAAAACTCAGTGAACGAATTAAAGACTTCCAGAAGGATCTTGAATCTTGCGATCAAGAGCGTAAAGAAATGAGCTTTAATCTAAAGGTAAGAGATGCCAGCTTATGACAGGGGATATTCCTTTAGCTTGGGAAGATGCAGAACAACTGGAAAGGAAATGGGACAATAAATAGGGATAGTTATAGTACTTCAATGGACTTGACTGTCTCTTCTTTTCTTTCTTTTTTTTTTATTTTCCTGTCTACATGTTTGCATTAATTGCTGTAAAATATATTTGAATAACATGAGTGCTAGGCACTTGGGATAATCTTTAAACAGAAAATCATATTAACAGATGTTTTCTGCCACCCTCCATTTTTCTGTCCTTTTCTGCTTGCCATTTATTCCTGGTGACCTTCCCTTCCAGCTGCCCTGCACTGTAACCCATATATTGGCTGGTGAGGCTCCTTCCAGTACATGCGATCTGGGCACTGTATACCCATACAGTCTTTCCTGGCTCAGATACATCTTCATAAGCCTTTAGGTTTTGCATGACACTGTTCATATTGTTAAATCTGAGATGATGCCCACTCATAGGTTCATAGGTTGGTACTAGGCTATCAGCCCTAGGGCCTATACAAGACTAGCCATAACAATTCCCTGGATATTTCTTCCCACAATATTTACTTCCCTGGACCCCTATCTAGCAGGGTGACTGACGTGATCCCCTTGGTGTATTTCCTATCTCCCATCCAATCGTCAACGTTCCTTTTGAAGAGGGCCAAGGAGGCTCTCTACTTGACATGTATGGGCAGTCTATTCCAGAGTATGGGGGAGTTTCTGGGTCAGGAACCTATTCCTCCAGCATGTTTTGTTCATTGTGATGACAAGGTTTCGATACCTGGAGCATGTGGCTCTGAGGGATTGGGATTTCTTTAAGTGTAGCATGTCCAACAACTCAGGGTTTGACATGGCCCTGCATGTTAGGCAGAGATCGCCTCTGAGTAGACGATATGCCACAGAGTATAGCTGGAGTTTTTTAGACGGTCAGCATAGGGCATCTGCTTTAGGCCTCTGATTCTTTTAGTGAAGTATTTCTGTGGCCTTTCCAGCTGTTGCAGATGTCTTGTGAGGTACATACTAAACTGGGCATTGTACTCTATAATGGGTCTAATGAGGGATGAGTACAGTGGGACAATGACCTCCTTTTTTCTGGATGAAAAGCCCTTAGTGATGAGGTGTACCACATAGAAGGATTTCCTGACTGTTGTGGCGATGTGGTTATCGAAGGTGAGACCACTGTCCACCTGTGTCCCTAAGTCTCTCATCACACTTTCGATGTTTAGTGTATTGCCACCTATGTGGTAATTCATGGGTACATGGTTTTTCCCAAAGGGGATAACTATACATTTCTTGGCATTAAGCTTGAGCCCATGGCTCTGGCACCAAGCATCTGTTTCTGTAAGGCCCTTTTGTAGAATATCCACATCATTTGGGGATTCAGTAATGGCTCCCAGTTTGCATTCATCTGCTAACTTTGTTAGCCAGAGTCCCTTAGTGTTGGGTTGTACATCAGAGAAGTAGATGCCAAACAAGAGTGGTCCCAGGACTGAACCCTGAAGTACTGTACTTGTGTGGACCTGGATTTGAAGTCGGCTACTTTTACAGTCTGTGTTCTGTCAGTAAGCCAGCTGGCAACCCATCGAGAGACGTAGGGATTTATGCCCAGCTTAGTAAGTTTACCTATGATTCCAGAGTGGGGGATGGTGTCAAAGGCCTTGGCAAGGTCCAGATAGGCTGTGTGGACTGCCTTACCCTCGTCCACAGCTCTGGAGACTGATTTGAAGAAGTCAATCAGGTTCAGAAGACAAGATCGGCCCTTCACAAACCCAAATTGGGTGGGGTCCAGTGTTTGAAGGTTGCCAATGTCTTTGTTTATAAGTTCCATGATAATGCGTTCCATGCCCTTGCAGATCAGGCTTGTCAGACTGATGGGACTGTAGTTCCCGGGATCCAAGGTGGATCCACCCTTGTGGAGTGGGATAACTGTAGCTGTGCCACCACTCAGTGGGCACGAAGCCTGAGGTGAGGCTATGATTAAACATGACACTTAGATGAGGTGCCAGTATATTTTGTAGTTATGTAGTACACAGCCCGGGATGTCATCTGGTCCCATGGATGCTGTATTCTCAGCTTTGGAGAGTGCAGTTTCTACCTGTGTGGCCATGATTACCGGAATTTGGCAATCTTTTGGTATTGAGATGGGCCCTTTAGGGGGTGAGAGGGGAGTGAAGTTGGCACTAAATCGATCTGCCAGGATGTCAGCAATATCCTTGGGATCAGTATATTTAATGCCTATCTGTTTGTAGCTCAGAGCAGATCTGAGCATTGCCATTTAGATTCTTGACATAACTATAGAATGCCATATTGTTGTCATAGAGTGTAAATATCCTCTTCAAGAACAATAGTAGCTCCTGCTAATAATTTTGCAAAAACATTATTGTGGTAAGGGGTTGGAGCAGCCATGGTACTACTATTCTGCTTGGTAGGAGCTCCTTGCATTTCTCCTAAGTTCTTTGAATGTGAGGTATGCAGCTCTGTATTATGCTTACTCACTTTGTGGTGTGTAGATATGTGCATAACCATACCTGTGAAGAAATCCCTAATCCCACTGCCCGCAAGGGAGACATAATTAAAGCTCATTTAGGTACTACGTTTCTGCTCTTCCCATCCAAACTAAAAACAACCCAAGTGCGTTTCTAAAAATGGGTCACTGGAGTTGCAGGTGGACATCTTTTGCATCAGCAGGCCAGCCAGACCCAGACACTATCAGTTAACTGCATTTAATGTTCTGAACAGCTATCTCCATTTTACATTTTCTTGTAGTTTGTCACTTCTGAGGTCAACTGCCTTTCAATAAATTGCGTTATATGGACAGTTGAACTTTTTCCACAGTGGGGGCTTCTGGATGGGGGAGGGATCTAAATGCATGCAACTTAAACTCACTGCAAAGAAGTACAAAGTATTGTAGCTAAGAGAAAAAAAAAGAGGTTAATGAATGTACTAGTGATGGAGAGGTAGCAGCAACTGCAGTAATTGAAAGGGGTTTATGGTGGCTTTAACAGTAAGCTAATGAGTGATGTGAGGAAACTATAAAGAGGGCTGGATATTGCAGGTACAGAGGAAAAGGTATAACAAGTAAAAAAAAAATACTTACAGGCTTCAATCAAAACTATTCTCTAGACTACTCTATACAGTTCTAGGGGAAGTTCTTAAGGAGAGTTGATGAAAACATTTCAAGGAGATGAAGTAAACTGGTTTAGCATTTTCATATGAACCCAGTGAAAAGGTGAGAGATTACAAGTAGTGAAGAATAGTGTGCTAGAAGGGAAATGGGACCTCAGAGAAATCAAGAGTTCAAATGTGCGGCATCTTTCAAAACATAGTGGTTGGATGGCTGAGGAGCAATGTACGAAGGAAACCGTTTTTTTCATACTGAGGATAGTAGAGGACTAGGATAGCCTTCTTGTGGAGGATGCGGGTTCATAAACACAGAGAAGAGTTTGAGTGTTTTTATATGGGTTGTAGGAAGACTCAGGCTGTGAGGTATCTGGTGAGTGGTCTACATTTTTTTGAGTTATAAGGAAACTAGTTGGTCATCTAAGGAATCCTTATTTCTAATACTGCATTTTTGTGCTTTTGACCTGGGATGACAGTGTTAATTGATCTAGACGATATCTATAGTTGGATACATTCCTGACAATGTTCATCTAGTACATTTTGAACTGTTTAAAATAACAATGTAGAATGTGTATGTGACTTTACTTTCCTTCTTCCAGTATGGCAGAAATTAATATCATGAACAGTCATGCAGTATATATACAAACTAGATTCCTTCCTTTCTTTTGCAGATGAAACTTGAAGACCTTGAAGAAGAACAGAATGATCTAATGTCAGATATGGAAGGTCTACAGAAAGAACTGAAAGATGTTGAGGCAGAAGAGGCCCGTCTACAAGAACAAATTAAAGTAAGTGGCAGGCAAGAAATTAAGTTCATGTGGGAAGTCTATAACAGATATCAATGGATTGGTAAAAATATCATTTATAATGCCAGTGAACCAGGTACAGAAGTGAGCTTGGATCGTTCAAATTAACTGACAAAGAAATGTGGATTAAGAGCTGTACATATGCTTTCATCCTTGGAAAGAAAGTTTTTGGTGGGGCAGTAAGCGGATTGTGAGGCAGGCCGAATGTGCCCCGGATGTTTGTGATGGGGGGAAAGTTAAGCCTATACTGTGGTTGCACATGATCATAGGCTGCATTGTAAGCAAGAACACATCTGTAGTAGGGTCTCTGGTGTTCACATACAGTGGGCAACCAAGCGATACTGTAAATATGTTCTTTAGTCACTAGTACCCGTGGACTATGATGTTTGCAGATGACATTGTGATCTGTAGTGAGAGTAGGGAACAGGTGGAGGAGACCTTGGAGAGGTGGAGATATGCTCTAGAGAGAAGAGGAATGAAGGTCAGCAGGACTAAGACAGAATATATGTGTGTGAATGAGAGGGAGGATAGAGGAATGGTGAGGATGCAGGGAGTAGAGGTGGCAAAGGTGGATGAGTTTAAGTACTTGGGATCAACAGTTCAGAGTAATGGTGAGTGTGGAAGAGAGGTGAAGAAGAGAGTACAGGCAGGATGGAGTGAGTTGAGAAGAGTGTTGGGAGTGATTTGTGACAGACTAGTACCAGTAAGACTGAAAGGAAAGGTCTACAAGAGGGTAGTGAGACCAGCTATGTTATATGGGTTGGAGACAGTGGCATTGACAAAAAGGCAGGAGTCAGAGCTTGACGTGGCAGAGTTGAAGATGTTAAGATTTGCACTGGATAAGGATGGACAGGATTAGGAATAAGTATATTAGAGGGTCAGCCCAGGTTGGAAGGTTTGGAGACAAAGCCAGAGAGGCAAGATTACGTTGGTTTGGACATGTACTGAGGAGGGATGCAGAGTATATTGGGAAAAAGATGCTAAAGATGAAGCTGCCAGGTAACAGGAAAAGAGGAAGGCCTAAGATAAGGTTTATGGATGTGGTGAGAGAGGACATGCAGGTGGTTGGTGTGACAGAGCAAGATGCAGAGGGCAGGAAGAAATGGAAACAGTTGATCTGCTGTGGCGACCCCTAACAGGAGCAGCCAAAAGAAGAAGAAGAAGTCACTCCACTTATCAGAGGAAAAGGTATAGGTATGGTATGAAAAGGGAAATTTACGTGTTTCTCAACATGATGTTTTTTACTCACTCATGTCTGGCACTCCATCTTGCTGCAGTATATCACTTGGATGATTGCTGGATGGACCCACTCAGACTTTGTCTCTTTGCCCTGGAGTTAATCCAACGTGATAACTAAGTGTATGGATAATCTGTTCAGGAGCTAGCAGTATTTTTTAAGTTTTGATGGGAGGAACTAATAATAGATATCATCCTGTCATTACTGATATTACGGAATATTGGTGGGAATCATAGCCTGGCTGTCACTGTTGATTTGCCCTTGCCATAGAAACTATATGAATGAATGTGGTGTGAAGACATTACAGAGCTGGCAGCAGTAGTCTGGGGACTTGGGAAATGACAGAGGAAAACTTAAGGATGTAGTCAGCCATGAATGTGGCACTAATGTGATGAAGCACAATCAAATGTGCAAGTATTAGCACAATAAACCAGTGACATCAGTCAGGCCTAAGCTGCTGTTAAACTGCAGATGTTGATGTGTATTTTAAAGGAATCATAGGCAGTGTGTTGCGACATGGCTGTGATGCCAGGAGTAGTGCCAGGTAAAGGAAACAATAAAAATTGTAATGTATATTTTTCTCGTTCTCTGTTGATCTGCAATCATCATGTTGTTAGGAATATGTAACTTGTGACTTTTTTCTGTTTCAATATAAAAGAAGCAGCAATGTCTTTGAATTGTGTTGCATGTCCAGATGTGCTGTGTTCTTTTGGGAATGTAACAAAGAAAGATGCAATAGCAGGCACCGTCTTCCTTTTGAGATGATGCTCAGATTGCTGATGGGCTTAATGTCTTGCATATCACTAAAACCACCAGGGTGGATTCAAGAGAAGGAAGCAGACTTGGACAAGTAATGGCAATTTCCATCACTGCCATGACAAATAAAATAATTGGTCTAACTACTTATTTTTCTGTAGGCCAGCAACAAAATGATGATGTCATGCAATTAATATTGAGAGCTGGGGGGGTGGGGGGGGATGTTTATGAATTATTATACTATGCTATGCTCTGCTAAGTGAGATGTTGTTGCTGTCTTGTCTGTGGTGGACCAGTCTGTGAAGTCTGTCTTGTCTGTGGTGGACCAGTCTGAGAGTACTAGTTATTAATTTATCTAACTTATGATATTTAGGAACAGTATTTCCATAATATGCTGTAGCCATGAAACTTGGGTAGCTGGAGCTTAGTTTTTTTCTGTATGCGTCCTGTATTTTTATTGCCTTTTATTTCATTTCTCTGTGTTTACCAACCAAAGTATATTTTAATCTGTATTTGCATTGCTGTCTTTATAACTTAAATACATTTTATTTATTAGTCTTTAAATTGTTGTGACTGAGACCTGTTATTTATTGTGTATTTATGCATTTTTATTTATGAGAGTAGTCGTTATTTACACCATTGTGTAATGACCTGCATTGCACATCTCCCAGTGTACTACCAATGGAAGAGACAATTTTTATACATTTGTTAACTGAGAAAGACCATTGGCTATGCATGCTCCTTTTCAGGGGCAGCCCAGAAGCACTGTCTAGTTGAGTTATTTGGCTAGAGTCTCATGGCAGGCAAATGATGGTGAAATCTTATAGCCTTAGTTATACAGAGCAGTTCAGTAACATTTCAGAGCCTTAATCCTTTCTGCTAACTACCAGATTGATTGATGTATATAATTTTACATTTGGCTAATGTCCATTATTTATTAGAAGTATATTTATGCATTTTTGTTTATCTGAGAAGAGAGTAATCATTATTTACACTGATAATTATTAAGAGTGTGATGCACATCTGTCATTGGACTGCTTGGGCCTAATACTAATGGAAAAAAATGATGTATATGATTTCATATTTGGCTTATTTAGTAACAACAGGTAACTGGTTGATTTGGCCCTGATACAGAGTGATGTCAGTACTGCCATGCCAGGAAGAATGCTGTTGGTAATTGGAGACTTCTGCTGGTCTTCCCTGAGCCATGTGTGTGTCTGTGTCTGTGTGTGTGTGTCTGTGTCTGTGTGTGTGTGTATGTGTCTGTGTGTGTGTATGTGTCTGTGTCTGTGTATGCGTGCACGTGTGTCTCAGAAAATAATACTTTATATGAAAGGCAGTTACAGTGGATAAAGGGGGACTGGAAGACATTTGTTCACAGAGGGGTGAGGTAGGAGCCTGTGGGGGCTTGGCCAAAGACTCAGCTCTGTAAGTAGCCTGTATGCAGTTTAGTTTAGGTGTGGATGTTAGAAGCCCATATCAGGGGTATGTGTATGTATTCTTTTTATACTGTTGGGGCCAGGTTGTTTTTTGTTAATTAATTATGAAATAGACTTACCTGCACTTTCTTGATATTACTTCACCTCAGATGGCAGTGGTGGGATTCAAGCTCCATTTGTACCAGTCATGTTAATGTCACAGTGGGTGGCATCTTGTTATTTGGACGTCACACACAGGTGCCATCCCATCACAATTGTGTACAGAAAACATTTGTGATATAGTGTCACATTGGAGGCATTTGTGCTTTCTGACAGGGACTCCCCAAATGAGAAGCAAATTTGGATACTTCTTCATGGGTGGAAAGCTGGCAAAAATATCTGGATAATGGCAGCCATTTTGTGAGAATTCCTGTCTCATGAATTTTAGTTTTTCACTTGAATTCGGAGAGCAGACAACAGAAAGTAGTATAAGAATGCAGCACTTGGAGATTCCACACATTAATGTCCCACAAGCTATTTTACTGCTGAATGTAGATATTTTCAGACCTTTTTTTTTGTGCTAAGACAGTTTTTACTGACCTGTCTAAGTATTTGCTGCCAGTAAACATCCTAGAAAGATGTTGTCTATGTGAAGTAAGTGGTTAGCCAAAGCACTAAACTATAGTTTTGAAATTTAAATATTACTCAATTTGACTTTTCTTTTTTCATCTGTACACATTCATTCATATTGATGCTTTACACATCTTTGGTGAAGATAAGGTTTAATTTCTAAAGTGACTAGAATTATTCATTTATTTGTTCATTCATTCATTCATTCATTCATTCATTCATTTATCATGTTATTATTTGCTTAATCCACTTCAGGGTTGCCAGGGAGTTAGAGCTCATCAGTGCAGTTAGTGGAGAGAAGGCAGAGAAATTTCAGTGCCAAACCACCACAGGATGCATGTGTATGCGTGCACACACACATACAGACACCATGCACATCTACTGGTAATTTGGAGTCTCTCCATTTCACCTATTGCACATCTTTTGGGATGCTGTAGGAACGTGGAGCAGGCAGCAAAAAATACACAGTCTCAGAGATGGAATGTAGTTTTTACAAAGATGTCACCCCTAAAGTGACCTGAAGAACCAAGGAGATGTGAGGCAGCAATGCTAACCACTGCACTGTTGTGCCATCCAAATAAGAACATTGCTTATTCATTTTGGTTTTATTATGTGTGCATTCTGGAGGAAGGATAATATATTTTGGTTGGGATTTTTAGTAGCTTGATTTTTAAGTTAACATCAAGTCATACTGAAAAGGTTGTTAGTTAGCTTCTTATAAAGAGTCTTGGAGAGGTCAGATTTCTAACCACACATTTTCTGAAACTTCCAGTTCAACAGGCAGCTGTACAAAACAGAGAAACCACATTTGCTATTATAACGAGTCCTGTCCTCCTCTCCATTCTCTCATCTTTAGCCATTGCTACTTTTATGGGACCATGCTCTGATAAAATGAATCTGCATCAATCCCCCCCTTTTTTCCCATTTTGTACTTGGGGTCTTGGTGTCCATTAACAGTGATCATCACCTGGAGTCAATGTTCATATCACAGACAAGATTTATGTCCTATTTAAAGCAACGTTTCAACATGGTTTTTGTATTTTACAGCATAGGGATAGTTTTCACACATACAGTTGAGAAAGTTCTAAACCCTCTACCCTTGGCTGGTTACCTGATTCCTAGCAAGTATGAAATTAGGAAATATGGATGCACGACATTGAACATTAATAAAGTAGAACTATAACATAATGTAAAGGTTAATAAAAAAGAGAGAAACAAGCGAAAGAATAGTAAACCCATCTGTAAATAAGGAATACTATAGTAATGCATTTTTTCAGAGCTTTGATTTTTTATAACACATTCTGGAAGGTACATTGTTATTTTTTTTATATATCTTCCCCGCCTTGCCCTATACATCACTCCGTATGCTCTCCTCACTTCCACTGTCATCCATCCCCCAGATCCCCTGATTGCTCCATCTGGAAACCCCCCAAAGTCTTCACTGGGTAGGCCCCCTAAATCCTCAAGGAGTCAACCTTGACAGAATTAATTTGTAGCACAGAGGAGCAGAGAATCCATTGGAAAGATGTGTGATTGGAGCAAGGAGCCATCATCCTCTTGGCAGCTAGTCAAACCTCCTAGCGTAGGGGATTGGATATTGTAATAATGTCAAAGGCATCATCTCTGAACCCTGTAATATGAGTAAATGAAGTATGAGGCTCATAGTTTGTGCCAGTGGTCACATGAGTATCAGACTTTCCCAAGTCCAACTCAGACAGGTAGCCACTTCACTGTGTCCCCAGAACCAGCTTTACCAGTGGACTGTATGTTCATGGACTCTGGTCATTGGCATTGCAAATGTGCACTCTGCTTCTGCACCATTAGTCCGGTGATCTATAGGATGCACGTTGACCAACTTTTCAGTATCTCTCTGGAGTGAGAGAGGGATTACTCAACTCTGGGCAGAGTTGGTCAGGTAACAGGGGATCATCTTTTCTATACAGGCAACACAGTGGACTGAAAGAGGCTGATATGAATGGAACATAGACAAGTTCCTCTAATTGCATGTCTCTGCAGTGTTTATGGACTGTGACAGGCTAACATTAATGGAACACAGATTTGTGCCTCTAGTTGCATTTCTCTGCAGTGTTTGTGGACTGTGAGAGGCTGATGTGACTGGAACATAGACATGTTCCTCTAATTGCACGTCTCTGCAGTGTTTATGGACTGTGAATGGCTGATGTGAATGGAACATAGACATTTTCTTCTAGTTCAACCACTCTTCTGTTCTCGCCTTCTCACTCCACGAATTACAGCAACTATTGTCCAAACATTTCAAATGTATCAGCAGTTCTGCTCACAATGAAAAACTCCAGGAAAACAAAAGACCATATAGTAAAATACAAAAATTTATTCTAGCGCCTTGGTGTAACCACCTTTAAGGAATAACACAAGTACAAAAAACACACCCTTCTTATACATCCATAATTTACAGCCAATTAATTAAACAATTAATCAGTTTACTTAAAATTATTCATTTAAAGCAAACACTTCCAATTCAGCTCATTATTTAAGCCTCTAGGTACCAAAGTTTTATATTTTAAAATATATATGCTTTCCTTATACATCAATTTTTGTTTTGATACATTTTCATTCTTCTCATTACACACAACCTTTTCTAAAATGGTGCCATATAACAAACTTTCGTCACTATTATGATATTTTTTAAAATGTGTGGATATTATTTTCTTTTCCCTTTGATTTTTCACATCCCTCAAATATTCCATAAATCTAGTCCTGAATTTTCTGTTTCCCCTATGTAATATAATTCACGAGGGCATTTCAGTGCATGAGAGGCTGATGTGAATGGAACATAGACATGCTCCTCTAGTTGTACTTCTCTGCAGTGTTTATGGACTGTGAATGGCTGATGTCAATGGAACATAGACATGTTCCTCTAGTTGCATTTCTCTGCAGTGTTTATGGACTGTGAATGGCTGATGTGAATGGAACATAGACGTGTTCCTGTAGTTGCATTTCTGTGCAGTGTTTATGGACTGTGAATGGCTGATGTGAATGGAACATAGACGTGTTCCTGTAGTTGCATTTCTCTGCAGTGTTTATGGACTGTGAATGGCTGATGTGAATGGAACATAGACGTGCTCCTGTAGTTGCATTTCTCTGCAGTGTTTATGGACTGTGAGTGGCTGATGTGAATGGAACATAGACATGCTCCTGTAGTTGCATTTCTCTGCAGTGTTTATGGACTGTGAATGGTTGATGTGAATGGAACATAGACATGTTCCTGTAGTTGCATTTCTCTGCAGTGTTTATGGACTGTGAGTGGCTGATGTGAATGGAACATAGACATGTTCCTGTAGTTGCATTTCTCTGCAGTGTTTATGGACTGTGAGTGGCTGATGTGAATAGAACACAGACATGTTCCTGTAGTTGCATTTCTCTGCAGTGTTTATGGACTGTGAGTGGCTGATGTGAATGGAACATAGACATGTTCCTCTAGTTGCATTTCTCTGCAGTGTTTATGGACTGTGAACGACTGATGTGAATGGAACATAGACTTGTTCCTGTAGTTGCATTTCTCTACAGTGTTTATGGACTGTGACAGGCTAACATTAATGGAACACAGATTTGTGCCTCTAGTTGCATTTCTCTGCAGTGTTTGTGGACTGTGAGAGGCTGATGTGAATGGAACATAGACGTGTTCCTGTAGTTGCAGTTCTCTGCAGTGTTTATGGACTGTGAATGGCTGATGTGAATGGAACATAGACGTGTTCCTCTAGTTGCATTTCTCTACAGTGTTTATGGACTGTGAATGGCTGATGTGAATGGAACATAGACGTGTTCCTCTAGTTGCATTTCTCTACAGTGTTTATGGACTGTGAATGGCTGATGTGAATGGAACATAGACATGTTCCTCTAGTTGCATTTCTCTGCAGTGTTTATGGACTTTGAATGGCTGATGTGAATGGAACATAGACATGTTCTTCTAGTTCAACCACTCTTCTGTTCTCGCCTTCTCACTCCTAATTACAGCAACTATTGTCCAAACATTTAAAATGTATCAGCAGTTCTGCTCACAATGGAAAACTCCAGGAAAACAAAAGACCATATAGTAAAATAAAAAAATTTATTCTAGTGCCTTGGTGTAACCACCTTTAAGGAATAACACAAGTACAAAAAACAGACCCTTCTTATACATCCATAATTTACAGCCAGTTAATTAAACAATTAATCAATTTACTTAAAATTATTCATTTAAAGCAAACACTTCCAATTCAGCTCATTATTTAAGCCTCTAGGTACTAAAGTTTTATATTTTAAAATATATATTCTTTCCTTATACATCAGTTTTTGTTTTGATACATTTTCATTCTTCTCAATACTCAACCTTTTCTAAAATGGTGCCATATAACAAACTTTCGTCACTATTATGATATTTTTTTAAAATGTGTGGATATTATTTTCTTTTCCCTTTGATTTTTCACATCCCTCAAATGTTCCATAAATCTAGTCCTGAATTTTCTGTTTCCCCTATGTAATATAATTCACGAGGGTATTTCAGTGCATGAGAGGCTGATGTGAATGGAACATAGACATGTTCCTCTAGTTGCATTTCTCTACAGTGTTTATGGACTGTGAATGGCTGATGTGAATGGAACATAGACATGTTCCTCTAGTTGCATTTCTCTACAGTGGTTATGGACTGTGAATGGCTGGTGTGAATGGAACATAGTCGTGTTCCTCTAGTTGCATTTCTCTACAGTGTTTATGGACTGTGAATGGCTGATGTGAATGGAACATAGATGTGTTCCTGTAGTTGCATTTCTCTGCAGTGTTTATGGACTGTGAATGGCTGATGTGAATGGAACATAGACGTGTTCCTGTAGTTGCATTTCTCTACAGTGTTTATGGACTGTGAATGGCTGATGTGAATGGAACATAGACATGTTCCTCTAGTTGCATTTCTCTACAGTGTTTATAGACTGTGAATGGCTGATGTGAATGGAACATAGACGTGTTCCTGTAGTTGCATTTTTCTGCAGTGTTTATGGACTGTGAGTGGCTGATGTGAATGGAACATAGACATGCTCCTGTAGTTGCATTTCTCTGCAGTGTTTATGGACTGTGAATGGTTGATGTGAATGGAACATAGACATGTTCTTGTAGTTGCATTTCTCTGCAGTGTTTATGGACTGTGAGTGGCTGATGTGAATGGAACATAGACATGTTCCTGTAGTTGCATTTCTCTGCAGTGTTTATGGACTGTGAGTGGCTGATGTGAATGGAACATAGACATGTTCCTGTAGTTGCATTTCTCTGCAGTGTTTATGGACTGTGAACGACTGATGTGAATGGAACATAGACATGTTCCTGTAGTTGCATTTCTCTACAGTGTTTATGGACTGTGACAGGCTAACATTAATGGAACACAGATTTGTGCCTCTAGTTGCATTTCTCTGCAGTGTTTGTGGACTGTGAGAGGCTGATGTGAATGGAACATAGACATGTTCCTGTAGTTGCAGTTCTCTGCAGTGTTTGTGGACTGTGAGAGGCTGATGTGAATGGAACATAGACATGTTCCTGTAGTTGCATTTCTCTGCAGTGTTTATGGACTGTGAGTGGCTGATGTGAATGGAACATAGACATGTTCCTGTAGTTGCATTTCTCTGCAGTGTTTATGGACTGTGAACGACTGATGTGAATGGAACATAGACATGTTCCTGTAGTTGCATTTCTCTACAGTGTTTATGGACTGTGACAGGCTAACATTAATGGAACACAGATTTGTGCCTCTAGTTGCATTTCTCTGCAGTGTTTGTGGACTGTGAGAGGCTGATGTGAATGGAACATAGACATGTTCCTGTAGTTGCAGTTCTCTGCAGTGTTTATGGACTGTGAATGGCTGATGTGAATGGAACATAGACGTGTTCCTCTAGTTGCATTTCTCTACAGTGTTTATGGACTGTGAATGGCTGATGTGAATGGAACATAGACGTGTTCCTCTAGTTGCATTTCTCTACAGTGTTTATGGACTGTGAATGGCTGATGTGAATGGAACATAGACATGTTCCTCTAGTTGCATTTCTCTGCAGTGTTTATGGACTTTGAATGGCTGATGTGAATGGAACATAGACATGTTCTTCTAGTTCAACCACTCTTCTGTTCTCGCCTTCTCACTCCACGAATTACAGCAACTATTGTCCAAACATTTAAAATGTATCAGCAGTTCTGCTCACAATGGAAAACTCCAGGAAAACAAAAGACCATATAGTAAAATAAAAAAATTTATTCTAGTGCCTTGGTGTAACCACCTTTAAGGAATAACACAAGTACAAAAAACAGACCCTTCTTATACATCCATAATTTACAGCCAGTTAATTAAACAATTAATCAATTTACTTAAAATTATTCATTTAAAGCAAACACTTCCAATTCAGCTCATTATTTAAGCCTCTAGGTACCAAAGTTTTATATTTTAAAATATATATTCTTTCCTTATACATCAGTTTTTGTTTTGATACATTTTCATTCTTCTCAATACTCAACCTTTTCTAAAATGGTGCCATATAACAAACTTTTGTCACTATTATGATATTTTTTTAAAATGTGTGGATATTATTTTCTTTTCCCTTTGATTTTTCACATCCCTCAAATGTTCCATAAATCTAGTCCTGAATTTTCTGTTTCCCTATGTAATATAATTCACGAGGGTATTTCAGTGCATGAGAGGCTGATGTGAATGGAACATAGACATGTTCCTCTAGTTGCATTTCTCTACAGTGTTTATGGACTGTGAATGGCTGATGTGAATGGAACATAGACATGTTCCTCTAGTTGCATTTCTACAGTGGTTATGGACTGTGAATGGCTGGTGTGAATGGAACATAGTCGTGTTCCTCTAGTTGCATTTCTCTACAGTGTTTATGGACTGTGAATGGCTGATGTGAATGGAACATAGATGTGTTCCTGTAGTTGCATTTCTCTGCAGTGTTTATGGACTGTGAATGGCTGATGTGAATGGAACATAGACGTGTTCCTGTAGTTGCATTTCTCTACAGTGTTTATGGACTGTGAATGGCTGATGTGAATGGAACATAGACATGTTCCTCTAGTTGCATTTCTCTACAGTGTTTATAGACTGTGAATGGCTGATGTGAATGGAACATAGACGTGTTCCTGTATTTGCATTTTTCTGCAGTGTTTGTGGACTGTGAGTGGCTGATGTGAATGGAACATAGACATGCTCCTGTAGTTGCATTTCTCTGCAGTGTTTATGGACTGTGAATGGTTGATGTGAATGGAACATAGACATGTTCCTGTAGTTGCATTTCTCTGCAGTGTTTATGGACTGTGAGTGGCTGATGTGAATGGAACATAGACATGTTCCTGTAGTTGCATTTCTCTGCAGTGTTTATGGACTGTGAGTGGCTGATGTGAATGGAACATAGACATGTTCCTGTAGTTACATTTCTCTGCAGTGTTTATGGACTGTGAGTGGCTGATGTGAATGGAACATAGACATGCTCCTGTAGTTGCATTTTTCTGCAGTGTTTATGGACTGTGAATGGTTGATGTGAATGGAACATAGACATGTTCCTGTAGTTGCATTTCTCTGCAGTGTTTATGGACTGTGAGTGGCTGATGTGAATGGAACATAGACATGTTCCTGTAGTTGCATTTCTCTGCAGTGTTTATGGACTGTGAGTGGCTGATGTGAATAGAACATAGACATGTTCCTGTAGTTGCATTTCTCTGCAGTGTTTATGGACTGTGAGTGGCTGATGTGAATGGAACATAGACATGTTCCTGTAGTTGCATTTCTCTGCAGTGTTTATGGACTGTGAACGACTGATGTGAATGGAACATAGACATGTTCCTGTAGTTGCATTAATCTACAGTGTTTATGGACTGTGACAGGCTAACATTAATGGAACACAGATTTGTGCCTCTAGTTGCATTTCTCTGCAGTGTTTGTGGACTGTGAGAGGCTGATATGAATGGAACATAGACGTGTTCCTGTAGTTGCAGTTCTTTGCAGTGTTTATGGACTGTGAATGGCTGATGTGAATGGAACATAGACGTGTTCCTCTAGTTGCATTTCTCTACAGTGTTTATGGACTGTGAATGGCTGATGTGAATGGAACATAGACGTGTTCCTCTAGTTGCATTTCTCTACAGTGTTTATGGACTGTGAATGGCTGATGTGAATGGAACATAGACATGTTCCTCTAGTTGCATTTCTCTGCAGTGTTTATGGACTTTGAATGGCTGGTGTGAATGGAACATAGACATTTTCTTCTAGTTCAACCACTCTTCTGTTCTCGCCTTCTCACTCCACGAATTACAGCAACTATTGTCCAAACATTTAAAATGTATCAGCATTTCTCTACAGTGTTTATGGACTGTGAGTGGCTGATGTAAATAGAACATAGACATGTTCCTGTAGTTGCATTTCTCTGCAGTGTTTATGGACTGTGAGTGGCTGATGTGAGTGGAACATAGACATGTTCCTGTAGTTGCATTTCTCTGCAGTGTTTTTGGACTGTGAACGGCTGATGTGAATGTAACATAGACATGTTCCTGTAGTTGCATTTCTCTGCAGTGTTTATGGACTGTGAATGGCTGATGTGAATGGAACATAGACGTGTTCCTGTAGTTGCATTTCTCTACAGTGTTTATGGACTGTGAATGGCTGATGTGAATGGAACATAGACATGTTCCTCTAGTTGCATTTCTCTGCAGTGTTTATGGACTGTGAATGGCTGATGTGAATGGAACATAGACGTGTTCCTGTAGTTGCATTTCTCTACAGTGTTTATGGACTGTGAATGGCTGATGTGAATGGGACATAGACGTTTTCCTGTAGTTGCATTTCTCTGCAGTGTTTATGGACTGTGAATGGCTGATGTGAATGGAACATAGACGTGTTCCTGTAGTTGCATTTCTCTGCAGTGTTTATGGACTGTGAATGGCTGATGTGAATGGAACATAGACGTGTTCCTCTAGTTGCATTTCTCTACAGTGTTTATGGACTGTGAATGGCTGATGTGAATGGACCATAGACATGTTCCTCTAGTTGCATTTCTCTGCAGTGTTTATGGACTGTGAATGGATGATGTGAATGTAACATAGACGTGTTCCTCTAGTTGCATTTCTCTGCCGTGTTTATGGACTGTGAATGGCTGATGTGAATGGAACATAGACATGTTCCTCTAGTTGCATTTCTCTGCAGTGTTTATGGACTGTGAGTGGCTGATGTGAATGGAACATAGACATGTTCCTCTAGTTGCACTTCGCTGCAGTGCTTATGTCACTGTAATACACATTGGTGTTTTTCTGCAGACATGAGCAGTGGAAACTGATGAAGATGCTTAGAACTTACTCAGGCATGATCCCATAAGATTGTGGCATGGAATTACAGCAAAAAGGTGTCATCTTGTGGTGGAGTATTTCATTTTTAAGAACATTTAACTAACAGATGTATCGGGTAGAAATTGTTGATGCATATCTGACATTAGTACTGAGAGGGACAGTGTGTGTGAGAATGTGTTTATGTATATTTATATGGGAACACTACTAAATCTCAAACTTTTGAAATCTCGAATTTCAAAAGCTCGAGACCATATAGCTGAAACCGCACATTACCGAAAGACCAGAAGCGCGAAATTCAAAATCCCGATGGTAAGGGATTTTGAGTTAGCGCTTCTGGTGTTGCGGTTCAGGTAAGTATGTGTGTGTAAGTATGTTTGTGATGGGCTTTAGTGTGTGTGTGTGTGTGTGTGTGTGTGTGTGTGAGGGGCTATAATGTGTGGGTGTGAGTTTGCTGTGCGATCTCGGAGTTGGAATATTAAAGTTGGGGGGTTTGGGGGGCACAGCCCCTCATAAGTGCAGAAGCCCCCCTGCTTATCTTTAGTGTAGGGTGGTTTGTTTGGTTATGGCGGAGGCTGTGTATGTTTGTGTGTGTGCTGCTTGTATGTAGTACTTTCGCGATTTTTTATTTCCCGCTTTTAACATGTCGGTAATGTGTGGTTTAGGGATTACAGTCTCGGTATTGTGGGCATCGGGATTGTGTAGTTTCGGTATTAAGTAGTGACTCCATTTATATATATTTAGAATGTCATGAACAAATAGGAAATTGAATGTCATTGTTACTGTAAGGGCAAATTATCTGCCTTATCAAGGGATAACAGCATTGTATGACAAGTTTATGAGATTGGGAGAAGGACTTACACAATTATCGCATATGATAATCTTTGAGATTCTGACTGTCTGTATCTGGGTGAAACCAAGCTCTCCTTCATTTTGAGGTTCAGTATATTGTTGAACTACTAGGGTAGAACTAGGTGCACTGGGGACCAGGGATCCTTTTGGAGTGAAGAAGGTCTCCACCATTGTGGTCTCTATTACATACTGTGATCCAGAATTCTAAACTATGAATGTAAATGCAACATTATCAGATATGTAATAGCCAAGGCAGAAGATGCAGCAGACAAGCTACAGACTCTTAGCCTGGCTCTCCAGATTAGATAATTAGTAAAGCTGATAAAAATGGTAGAGTAGCATGTCAAATCCTCGAAAAGGTAACAGGGAAAATGAGGAAAAAGGGATAAAGGTACTACAAAAAGAAGGCAATGACGAGGGACACTGAAGTACTTGTTTCAAAACAATGAAATTCCATTTTCATGAAAAGAAATTATGGCATTGATATCTGTGACTTTTTTAGGTATAATTTATTATAGTTTTCTAGTGCAGATAGATGTACAAAATTAAAACCGATTTAGGCACAGAACACTCAACAAAGTAGGCCTTATATGTAGTAAAAAACAAAAGTAATTCAGGCTGTGTTGAACAGGTTACAGCCTTCTTCTTCTTTTGGCTGCTCCCGTTAGGGGTCACCACAGCAGATCAACTGTTTCCATTTCCTCCTGTCCTCTGCATCTTGCTCTGTCACACCAACCACCTGCATATCCTCTCTCACCACATCCATAAACCTTATCTTAGGCCTTCCTCTTTTCCTGTTACCTGGCAGCTTCATCCTTAGCATCTTTTTCCCAATATACTCTGCATCCCTCCTTAGCACATGCCCAAACCAACGTTATCTTGCCTCTCTGGCTATGTCTCCAAACCTTCCAACCTGGGCTGACCCTCTAATATACTTACTCCTAATCCTGTCCATCCTCGTGACACCCAGTGCAAATCTTAACATCTTCAGCTCTGCCACGTCAAGCTCTGACTCCTGCCTTTTTGTCAATGCCACTGTCTCCAAACTGTATAACATAGCTGGTCTCACTACCCTCTTGTAGACCTTCCCTTTCACTCTTACTGGTACTCGTCTGTCACAAATCACTCCTGACACTCTTCTCCACCCACTCCATCCTGCCTGTACTCTCTTTTTCACCTCTCTTCCACACTCACCATTACTCTGAACAGGTTACAGCCTAAAATGTCAAATTCCGTGAAGATCCCTTGATTTTCCAATACTCCAGATTTAGGATTTACCAACATTTTTCCCAGAAATATGTAAAAATCAGTGTCCATGGTACTGAGATGTTATCTGTCATTTTAGTGATTCATATTTAAACAGAAGACCATTACCATGAAAGTTGCTAACTTATCTAGAGGGGGTGTTCTACTCGGAGGAACTTGAAAGTACTAATAGGCAAGTGAGCATAAGATGCCTAGCCATATATATTCTTAATATGACACACTTAAAAGTTCTGCCCACCCTTCTGAAGCATTTAATTGTGCTCGTCTCCCAAATCAAGCAGGTGTGTAGATAATAATCTTGGTGTAAATTTGTGTTTACCCCTTCAATTAGCCTTAAAAGTAGTGAAAGTAGTATGAATATATTACACTAAGTAAGGGGGGTACAGGAGGCAGGTATAGCAGACTTACTACTACACAAACACTTCACTCATAGCTTTAGATATTTTGTTTTTGTTTTACAAATTTTGCAGAAACATCATATACTGAATACTACTGCAACGTAAAAACAGTAGCACTTGTTTTGTGTTTTTTTTTTCTTGTGCGAAGCTCCTTTTTCTGATAACTTTGAGAAATGAGCACTTTGGATATTGTGGCAGTCTTAGAAACCAGAACAACAAAAACAAGCAATGGTTAGAGAGGATGACTGTATGTTACCCTGGAGGCAGGAAGTAGCACTAGTAGAGAAGCTGGCCCTGTAAATAAAATAACTCAAAACAAGTGTTGCAGAAAGAGTTACTTAATAACAAAGTGATGATCAAGCAGGAATCAAGAAAAAAGGGGAAAGAAAAAGCAGTTGGAAGCAATAAATAATAGTAAGAATGTTCAAAACGGTAATTCTGACATTAGCTCAAACTGATATTCCACGGTAGTAAACACTATGTCAGGTGAAAAGAAAAAATATAAGCAAAGTCAGACAAAGGGGAAACGATGGAGTGAGACAAGAACACAATGAGAGAAGTAAGCTGGGCAACATGGAAGAAGTTAGGAAATGTGCTACAATTATGTGTGAATGAATGAGTATGCGCATTCTGGAACATGAGGAGGAACAGAAGTTAAGATTAATTTAAGGACAGTATATGAGATGACAGTAGTACTGCGGTGGTGGGGCTGCAGTAGCATTGTCGCCTCACAGTAAGACGTTGTCCTGTTCGATTCTCAGCTAGAGCGTCTTCTGTGTGGAGACATGCGTGAATGGGCGTACGTTCATTGAAGGTTGTGCGTCAGGGCTGGCAACACGGCACATAAAAATCCACTGCCAATCATTAGCAGACCGGAGTTCCGCTGTGGCGACCCCTAACCGGGAAAAGCCGAAAGACACAACAACAACAACATATGAGATGGCAGTAATGAGCAGATGTGTTCTTGGAATGTAAAAAGGATGCATAGAGAGAAAACGAGACATCTGTTTAAGTTACAAACAACCAAAGGAAAGATAAAAGGGAAAAAAAAACAGCTTAAAGTGTTGAACCCCTTATAAAGGGTAATATTAGGGAGCTCATAAAAATAAGAAATGTTAAAAAGGAAACATTCAGAGAGTCAACAACTAGTGAGACAAGAAGAGATAAAAGATTGTGTACCTAATATATCAAACTGTCACTGATGTCCAGTAATAAAATCACAACAGAAGACAGGAAAAGGAGCATGGAATTTAACTGTCAGAGGAGTTAACAAGTACCTATGTAAAAATAATAACATTAGCACAACCATCATGGGTTTATCAGGATCTTTAGTTGTGATATGTTACAGGCCTTGAAAAAATAAGGATTGATAAAAATGAAGGTAGAATTATTATAATCCATGCATCACATTGAGACCGAGGATGCAGTTTCTCTTGACAGAGAAATTAGAGTAGGAAGTAAAAACTGTCATCTGGCAATATGAGTAAAAAGAGTAAAATTCCAATTAGAAATATAAACAAAATGTTGATTGAAATGAAAAACAGAGAAAAAGAGCCATTTGACAATATATAATAAATAATTTATACAGAAGAATAAGACATACTGCCCAAATGAACCAACATAAATTTGAGGGGGCAGTTGGTGTACAGGATTAAAGATAATAAAGGGACTTTTTAAAATTCCTCAGAAAGTGAAAGGAAACAGATTTGATAAGTGGGTGTCTTAAATAGAATGACACCATCCATAGGATAGCACAGAAATTATTGGATTTTTTACCAATCACTTTGTGAACTCATATCCATAGCAGTATCTTTGGACTTCTTTATACAAGTACAATATACTGAAAGTAATAAAATCTCAACATGAAGCCTGTATAATTTGAAGTAGATACTGACAAGAATGCAGATGCTAGAGCATCATATGCTAAATATTTCAAAATGGGATAGTTTGTATGAGGAGGCAGTAAGGAATACTGGGAGAGGGGAATGTAGAGAAAGGTTTTCTATAGATGCTGATAGAATGAAGATGGCAGAAAAGAGCAAAAAAAAAGTATAGGGAACAATGTTAAATGTTCCTCATAAGTGTCATTGCTGCAATGCATTCATGAAATAGTTTTGTAGTTTATAGATAATTGTGTATCAGTCATAAGGCCATTTAAAATGTAGACTCCAGGTTAAAGGAATAAACCAGAGGTAAACATCAATTTTCTGGCCAGACTTGCACAGTACTCTGACCTTGATGTATCTTTCGGCTTTTCCCGGTTAGGGGTCACCACAGCGGAACTCCGGTCCGCTAATTATTGGCAGTAGATTTTTACTGGTGGCTTGCCGGGCCTAACACACAACCTTCAACATAGGAACGCCCATTCATGCATGTCACCACACAGAAGACGTTCTAACTGAGAATCGAACGGGCAACATCTAACTGTGAGGCGACAACGCTACCGCAGCACCACCACCACAGTCACAGTACTCTGACCTAATATCCCCAAATAGGGTGCAAGGCTACCTCTCAAGCAGTGACATCCACAAGACATCTGGCTGCAGAGGAGAAGGCATTCATACTGTCTTCAGTTCTTTTTTGCCATTGCAGTGATTGATTATGTATTTCATTCAGAGTATGTCATGTTCCAAGTGGATGAAAAGAGTGATAAGTAAACCCTTTCAGCTTTTTGCCTTACTGCTATTAATTTTTAAAATGTCTGATATTTTAGAATGGCTAATAATATCCCCAGAAAAAAAAATCTTCAAGCTTTTTGTGCAAAGTATGCTCTTTCTAAGGACTGTTGTTTATAGTACTTTTTTTTTTTTTTTTACACTAAGACTTGTGGTAACAAATTGCAAGTTGCAGTGTCATTTTTGTGTAGAAGAGGAGCATCCCATGTTAGGTTGTATCAGTGCAAGGACTTGAGCATGAAAATACTTTTGTGTAGGTCGAGAAATCAATTTTTTCATAGATCACAAGTCAACAGCCTTAACACAAGGAATGCTTGAACCCCTCCTTAGCAAGGGCTTCCAGTTCTATGGTTATAATCCTATTAAAACAGTGGGAACATTAGCAAGTTTTCTAAGCATCACAAAAAACAATTCAAATGTAAAAACATTGTCACTTATTGTGGCAAAAGAAGTGGGATCAACAACCAAAGCCAAAGTGAAAGAACCAGAGATCCTACAGTGTCCTCTCGCTGTCAAAGAGGTTATCTTGGGTACTCCCTCATTTCCAGCACTTGTTATTGGCAAGGAAGTCAACTGTGGTGTGGAAGTTGAAGAGAGGGCTAATGCTTTCCAGGCCATAGAGCTGGAGTTTCAGTTAAAAATTACGAATGCACCCTAGGTGGATACAGGTTTCTGGGCATTAACAGCAGGCATTGACCTCAATCCAGAAACCACAAAGACTTCCCATCTCAGCACTCAGTAGCTCATCACTGACTACCCTTTGGATGAGATGGTAAACTGAGACCCCATCTGCTTGAGTTGCTGGTAACTCAGATTAATGTAAAAGGTCCAACAGCACTTGCCAAAAAAGCAGGAGAAATTCCCCAGTGCCCTTGCCAAATTATACCTAAATCACTGTGAATACCACCTCAGGTTTACCCTGAAAAGAGGCCACTGGCCTACTGGGACTTACCTGGCGAAGAAAGTGTAAATGAATAAAAATAAATATTCTCAGTATTTTCTTGGATGCTGCCACCAGTGAGTTATCAGCAAAAAGCAAAATGGATGATTATTCTCTTTCGTTTGTTTGTGGTAAAGTGTAGTTAAGACAGATTACTGAGGCCCAAGCATCAGTAGGGTATGTGCCAGTTCCACTGGCATCCAGTTTTGTCCCTTTTTACTTTTATTTAGACTACAAGAAATTTATTGATCATTATTTCACTGTGCAGAATCAGTAGATTTTAGCCCATCCATACCATGAATGGAGAGAAAGAAGGCTTTTCCCCAAACATGAAGTGTATCTGGCTTGCATAACTAGATCTGCTTGCCTTTGGGCTTCAGCACTGATGACAAGGATACCATATCATCAGGCTTCCCACCCGATGACATTTTATTTGCTGAAATACTTAACCTAAAGAGAGAACATTTTAAATGATGGGTGTAAGGAGTTATATCTCACCCAGAATAGATACTTTAAGGTACTGAGGACTGAGCAGCCCAGGTCCCATGGATACCAGCCTTATAATCACTTCACTAGTTATTGACAGTTAAATCTATGATCATTAATGTGTGATTCCAGTGTTATAATACTGAAGATCACAATGGTGCTAACTTTGGGATGGCTGTTTTCCTTAAGATAGGTTGTGAATAGATGGATGGTGTGATCTTAAGGATGATAAAGATATATTTGTGTGTGTGCGTGTGCGTGTGCGTGTGCGTGTGTGTGTGTGTGTGTGTGTGTGTGTGTGTGTGTGTGTGTGTGTGTTTGGAAATGCTCCATATAGTTTAACATTTATACTATCAAATGTCTGTAATGTTGGCAGAAAAGAGAATTAGAGAGACTGTTACCCTTTTAGCTAAAGTGATGGCTACCTAAAAGCAGATTTCTAAGTCAGAACCTTTAAGAGTACAGAAGCAGCAGGTTCAAACTGGAACTGTGTGAGCATATGCAGAACAAAATATATGTCCCATGGAGGTGCAGTTACCTTCTATGTGTTCTCAAATGCAAGACTCCTTTAAAGAAGTGTTTCAATGGCTGCAAAAAAAATGAGGGGGTAGCTTCATCAGTACACAGGCTGAGATGATGCAAAGGTGTTCGTCAGTGAGGCAGAAGGTAAACCTGAATCAAGCAGCTCAGATAGGTATTACAGGACCATTAGTAGTGATACTGAAATGGGGTCCATATTATTTAAATCAAAAGTCAATTCCATTTGGCCAAGTAAGATTTCCTAGCAGCAGGGTTCCTTTATGATGGATAGTATGTACTCATAAAGCTGGTGCCTAAAGGGTATCAGGATTAAATCATACAAGCCTCGAGTTTTAGAGCCTTCAAGTTGGGGTGTATGAGCCCCCCTCCCCCTATCCTGAGATAGGAGGTCCAGTTGCATAGGTAGTGTGGGGGATTTCTCCATGAACACCTGCCTAAACCAAAGTGGATGTTTTAGAATCATCCTTGGCAGCTTGTCCTTTGCTTTATGGATCACTGTGGGAGTCAGTGGATCAGAGCGAGTGCATACAGAAAGAGACATGCCCATTGAGTGAAGAAGGCACCTACTGCCAAAGCTTTGTGGTATGGTACTGTGCAGAATTTTCTCAGTTGTTTGTTGGTCAGGCTGCCTGTGTACTTTCTGTTGAAATGCATCCCTGTGCAGTATTCACACATGGGGATCTGCAGTTTATCTCTTTAGCTCCTCTGCCATTTAGTTCAATTGGGATGAGATGTAGACTGCCTTCAGGGGGATTTTATTAAGGAGCTATTTCCCAAACTGTCACTGTCAGACTGTACAAGATATGTCGCCAAGTTGCTCCTTACTTGTTTATATACTATAACACAGTCATGGGTTCATAGGTTCATTGGTACTTACTAGGCTATTGATCTGTGAGTATCTTTAGAAACCTAGCCATGCAATCTCTTGAAATTCTTAGCCTGTATATGTAAAGTGTAAATAACTCAGAGACAAGCAGAACACTTACATGTTGCTCCATCCTTGAGGGACAAGGGTGCTAAACCAGAGGTGAATTTGCAGTTACCCATCTTTTTATCCAAATTATTTTTTGGGTAGCCATACTTTACAAGTCTACCCTATCTGTCAGCATAGATACCAAACAAACACCCCAGTTCAATAATCCTGAAATTCTTATCTCAGAACTACAAATTAATAAAAACAAAAATGTAAATATTGTCTGTGTCTACATTCCCCCAGGGAGGAACACAGAAACCTTAGAAGACTTTTTATATTGGTTATCCAATAACTACCCCCAAGAAACAATTGTTCTTGGGGATTTCAATATTGACTGGAACACTTCCTCTTGTGAAACCCCCACAACCCACATAAACCTCTATGGATTTACTCAAATCATAACCTCCCCCACCAGGACAGGAAAACCCAATAACCAGGAAAGTACCCTTGACTGGATACTCGTCAATACCCATCTTCAATCCTATAAATCAGGCACTTTGCCTGATGACCTAAGTGACCACTGTCTCACCTATGTAATCAAGCTCAAAGTAGACTGCTCTTACCAACCCACCTATAGAACATTAAGAAACAACAAGAATTTTATTCTCACCAAGTTTCATAATGAACTTAAGGCATGCAACTGGTCAGTACTAAAAAGTCTCCCCCTAGATGAAGCAGTAGTATACTTTAACACCAAATTCCTTGCTGTTCTTAACTCCCATGCTCTCAGCTGCTCTATTAGAACCAAAGTTAATATTGCACCATGGCTTTCTAAAGATACCAAAACCAAAATTTCACTCGGAAACAAAGCATGGGCCACCTACCTAAAAACAAAACCACTTGATCAACTAAGATTCAGACAACTAAGGAATGACACAAAAAAAATCCATAACCTCAGACAAAAGGAACTACTACTACCATCTACAGCAGAAACACCAAAACAAGCCTCAAAAATTCTGGGCAGGAATAAACAAACTACCCCACCCAGGCCAAACCGCCACTCCACCCCTCTCAGCTTCCCAACAAAAATCCCCAGTAGACATTGTGAATAACTTCAACAGCTTCTTCGCAGAGACTATCCAGTCTCTAGCCAGCCAACTCTCTCCCAATGGCTCTTATTTCTAATGCAGGCACACCCAGTACCCAAATACACTTTACCTTCCAACCTGTTCCTACCCAACTTATTCATGCCGTACTTAAGAAACTAAAACCCACCACCCTGGCTGCCGACCTCCTCCCAACAGACTATCTGCAAAAGACTGCTAATACCATAGCATACCCTATCTTAATTTTGATCAACAGAGCTATATCTGAAGCTACTGTACCCACTATATGGAAAATCTCCCATGTCATACCTCACCATAAAGGAGGCAGTTCCATTGAGGTGTCAAACTTTAGACCCATAGCTATTCTGTCACCTCTAGCCAAAATTATGGAGGTGTGTGTACACATACAGCTCATGCACTACCTTACACAGGACAAGCTGTTGTCCAACTTTCAGCATGGCTTTAAGCCACACCACAGTACTACTTCTGCCCTTCTCACTTTCTCTAACGTCATAAACGACAACCGCAATAATAACAAACTATCCTCAGCACTCTTTCTAGATCTAGCCAAGGCTTTTGACATGGTTGACCCCAAAATGCTTATAAATACCTTGAAGGCCTTCTCCTTCAACAGCCATGCACTCCAGTGGTTTCAATCCTACCTGCAGGGCAGGCAACAGGCTGTCCTATGGCAGGACAAGCTATCATCTCACCTACCCATCACATTAGGAGTCCCCATGGCTCGATACTAGGACCCCATCTTTTGTCCATCTTTATCAACAACCTTCATTCAGTCATTCCAGATGCTACCTGCATTCAATATGCAGATGACTCCTATTTGATTTGTTCTGACACCGCACCAGCTACTTTGTTCACATTAACCCAAAATACCTTCAATACAGTGGAAAAATGGCTCTCCAATCAACATCTAATCCTAAACCCCAACAAAACTAAGCTGTTCCTCTTCTTCCCCACACGCAGGACCCCCCTGCCATCCTTCAACATAACTGCTATCAATGGCACTATCATCTCCCCAGAAGCCCAAACAAAACTACTGGATATCATAGTTGATAACCTGAGGCTTGATGTGCATATCAATCAAACTGTCAAAACCATTAGTAAACAACTTGTCTCTTTACAGAATCAAACCTTTCCTTACCCCACTCGTTAGAACTTCAATTGCCCATTCCCACCTACTATCAAGTCTTCTCTACGCCTCACCTCTATTTTCCAACTTAAACAAGCCATATCTTAATAAACTATTATTCTGCTATAACCACATTGCCAGATTTGCTACTGGCACAGCCTACTGGACACACCACTGTCACAACCTAAATTGCCTAGGATGGCTTGAACCAACTAATAGTGGCATATAGAGTCCTTTACCAACCAGAAAATACACTTGCACTAAAAAATATTATCAGCCCCTACACCAGCACCCAGCCACTGTAATCATCCACTAGACTCCTAGTTCAAACATACACATCCAACTACTCAGCTGGGGACTTTCTGTTTGCCAACTCTGTTGGAAAAACGTGGAACCAGTTGACCCTAGAACCCTCAGTAACTCGATTCAAAAACAAACTCAAGAAATACTTCAAAACTCATTGGTTGTGTCCTTGCACTAACCCCAACTAGTGACCTCTCTATTACGTAGGTGCCTTACCTTCAACTACGTCTAACTTTTTTCTGCCACACCATTTCAGTAAGGGTCAATGGCATAACTTCTGCTCAGTGTGTCTTAAACCTGAATGTAATGTTATATTTATATAACTTTGAAAATAATGTTATGTTTTGTAAAGTGTTTTATAATAAGTTAGTACTATATGTGCTAAATGCTGGTATTGCTTATGACTGCAATCTGCTTGAAACTAGCATTTGCTAAATGTTCAATGTGTATTATTATCTTGGAGCTTTTCTCCCCGGGACTCCACTGAAAATGGACATATATCCAGTTGGACTATCCCGGTCAACAAATGTAAAAATAAATAAAATAAATAAATTATTTTTGAATAGTGTAAGAGAAGTACAAGTAGTATTCTCTGTGATACATATTTATCCTTCCAACATGTTCTGTTTATGTTGCAAAAGAGATTTAGATCTTTTGAGCATGTGTTTATGCCCCCATTGAACACACATGTGTAGTAGGTTTGACAGGATAAGGTCTCTTGAGGCTCTGTACGAGAGGCAGAGATCAACCCTCAGTAGCCTGTATGACACAGTGAAGAGGGAACATGCTTTGAGATAGTCTGCCTATTTTTTATGCTATAGGCCCTTGATTTTCTTAGGGAGGAAGCACTGTTGGGCATTTAAGTTGTGTCAAATGTTTGGACAGGTACAAACTGAAGGAGGTGTTGTACTCTGATCAGCCTGATGATTGTGGAGTACAGTGGAATGATCACAGCTCTTGGTGTGGATGCCATAACCTTAGTAATTAGCTGTACAATGAAAAAGCACTTTCTTACAATAGTGGATACACGGTGATTGAAGGACAGTTTATTGTTTATATAAAGTCCCAGGTCCCAAACTACTGGATCAATTTTCAGGGGTGTACTGACAATGGGATACTTAAAAGGGACGTCTTATTTGCTGAAGAGTACTATTTTACATTTCTTAGCATTCAATTTTAGTCCATGGTTTTGACACCAGCTATTGGTTTGGGATAGGTATTGTTGGAAGATCCTGGTGTCCTCTGGGATGTTTATGATGGCACTAAGTTTACAGTCGTCTGCAAATTTGGTCAGTCATAAACCCTTAACAGTAGCTTTGACCTCCAGGAAGTAAATGCCAAAGAGGAGTGGCCCAGGGACTGAACCCTGGTTTACACCACTAGTGACAGGTCTTTTGGAGGAGGTAGAGCAGCCCACCCTAATTTCCTGAGTTCTTTTTGTGAGCCAGCTTGCTATTCAATGAGTTATATTGGGACTGACATTTACCTGGCATAGTTCATCTATGATACTTGAGTGTGGAATGGTCTCACACACGTTTGCAAGGTCTAGGTATGCAATGTGCATGCTGATCTGCCCTCATCTAGTGAGTCAGTAACTGTATTGAAGAAGTCAAGTTAGGTAAGCAGGGTTTGTCCTTAACAAATCCAAACTGGCTTGGGTCGAGTGTGTGCCCTTATTTATTAATTCCTTAATTATCATTTCCATAGCCTTCCAGATGAGGCTGGTCAGACTTATGGAACTATAATTTTCCAGGTCTGTTGATGCCTCACCTTTGTGCAAGGGGATGGCAGTTGCTGACTTGCATTCATTTGGGACAAAGCCTTTTTGGCAGCTGACACCGAACATTCCCTTTGGGGGAAGTCTGACAGGTCCTGTTTCAGGCTGGCCAGTAGGCAGCCAAGTATGTAAGCTGATCCCCATAGAAGAAGTGCTCTTGGTCTTGGATATTGCCTGAGGACTTGTTCTTGGAAGTTTTGTGGGGGTGGGCTAGATGTAGGTGTAAGATCTGAGAATATAGGAGGGCAGAGTGGTGAAGTTAGAGCTAAATTTATCCACTAGTATTTTATCTACATCCTCTGGGTCTCAGTATGCGATATAGTTTTCTACTAGTGCTGCACAGTTCTGGACATTGTTTTGAAGGTTTTTAGCATAGTTAAAGAAGGCTTTGTGGTTGTCCTTTACCTGGCTGGCAGTTTTCCCCACATTTCTGGCTTTGGTTAATTTGATCAAGGTCCAGAATTCAATGTTAAATTTAGCAACAACATTTTTTGCAATTTGAGAGTTACATTTATTTTACATGCAAGTAGCTTTTTATTGTTATATAACCTGTTTATATTTGGGTTCCTCCATAGAGGTTTATTTTTTTTATTTGATATTTTGTTAGGTTTGTCATGTTTTGTCATGTTGCTTCTTGTCACTTGCAAGACCTCTCGGATGCAGATGCACATGAAAGCCTTTAGTGCCTGGATGAGGGCCATTATTTCCATGAGACTTCTATTATTTTTTTTCTCTGAGCATGGTTTGAACCTTAGTGTTGTTGCAGTGATCTCCCCAAACTATGTCTGAGGCCTCTGTGGCAAGCACTACTGCAACAGTGATCTACTCTAATATCTACCATTATGGTAAATTTTTACACAGTTGTACTATATGCTTACAGCCCTTCCCTGAATATACTAAGGCACAGCTTCATAACAAGCCTTTAGGTTAATCAAATCTGTTTTGGGTTTCCCCATCAGGAGCTATTCAAACAGTCAGAAGAAAAAAGAAAGATCATACAGATCATCAAATGATTTTTTTCACATGTCTGTACCCAAGTTCTCCATTAAATATCTCTCAAGAGACTGACCTTTTTATAGAAGGCAGATTAGCAGTATACCCAGTGCAGACAGTTTGAGCAAGAATGTCAGTCCTTAAATGATACAAGAAGCTATTCCAAACAATGACAAATGCTGCAAATGCTCCAAACCAAGGACCAGATTACTTCCTATCAATAATCATGGCAACATCCCCCAGTGACTTCCCACTCCCAAGTCCTTCGTTCCCCCAATATTTTGGGTGGATAATCTCACTTTTTTTCTGAAGCAATGATTCTTCTTGATGTTGCACAAGTGGGTATGGGAGACTGTAGCTTAGAATACACTAATCTCCCTTTTTCTGAAGCAGTGTTTCCTCCTGTACTTGGACACCTAGGGGGAAATTGTAGCTTTGGATTACACTATAGTGTTTGTTCCTCCTTTTTTGGACATACCTTTTTTGGACAAACCTCCTCTTCCAAAGAACCATTTGCAAGATTTACTTCTCTGCAAGGCAGTATAAGTAGTTCCATCCATGAAAACAGGAAAAGGCTTTCCTTAAGACTGTTCATGGTTCACAGCAATGAGAACCAGTGGAGACATGTCCTCATTTTGTCTAAGTATGTAACAATGAACATGCTCAAGAACTTCACCTTGACTGTCTTCTTCTTCTTCCAATTATGCTAGACATGAGAGTATAGCTGTAGTTTTTTTCAATGTCAGAATGAAAGGTACCAAAACGTGTCCCTATCAGGATGATTCTCGGATTCAGACAACCCTCCATGTAGAACTTCTGAAGGTCCTGAATCTCACATTTCATTGTTTCCAGAAACTCAGAATCTCTTTGAATATTCAAAAGTCCAGCCTGAAGTTTAGGCAACAGAAGAAATTTATGGAGGCTATCCTGAACTCCAGTGCTTACAGTGAATCTTATACCTCAATGGAATTCTCCTAATGAAAGACTTGTCAGCTCATCTACTCCCACCTAGCAGTAGGAACCTATCAAAGTCTTGGGCTTCATATCCTCTAGTTTGATGGCCAGATCTGCAAGACTACATTGAGGAAGATTCAGTAGTACTTAAAGAGCTTATGAGATTGAAATTTGGGGGCGTGGTTAGAATGTTGTTAGGCTAGCAGTACATTTTTACAGCTCTGCTATTTTATTTTATTTTATTTCTGGCAGGAAATTATATATCTAACTTATTCTAGTTGGTCTTTTTAACTAAATACTACTACTTTGTGTTGTCTTGAAAGATAATGTAAAATGTGAAGTTGTTCTATCTCACCACTCATTCTTACAGATGGGATACAGATGGGTTCTGAGCCGATCCGTCGGCTGCTAAGTCGGCCTACTACAAAGTTCGAAGTCTTCAAATAGCTCGAGGCCAAGTCCCTACCCCATGATGCACCTAGAGTTACTTCAGATCTAGTTTTCCACTGCAATAGATCGGAGGTTCTCACTAGCTCGGGCCAGCAAAACCTTACTTTTTCAAATATTTTTCTTATTATATTGATAACTTTTATTAATAGTTTTAGATACTTTTATAAGCTCTTATAGCTTGATTGTGCAATTCCTTTTCCCTTTTTTCTTAAATTTCTAGTTGGCCTCTTTTTTCCTAGGCCTAGTTTAAAGTGTGTTTTATCAGTTACTTCTGTCACCGCTATCTTGTTAATAGATTTAGTGTGCTTAGTTAGTGACCTTTTGTCACAGTTTAGAATTATTAGAGATAAGGTTTCGTTTAGTGTGTGAAATAGCAGCTATCTTTATTACTAGAGTTAGTGTGTGCTTAGCATTTAATATTGTTGTGTGCATTTAGACAGTGATTTCTGTCACAAATTAATACTTTATCTTTGTTTAGATAAATACTTGGGTGTGTGTGTGTGACTTTTAGCCTATATTTTTCTAAGGGCTTTTTGACTGTGTTACTATTCAAATTTATTTGAGAGTGTTCAGTTTGACAGTAATCTTTTTTGATACTGTGATTTGTACAGTATGACTGACCAAGACAAACACCCTAAGTCAGGATTTAAAAAGTGCCCCAAACGTGGCCAAAATATGTCTATCACTGACAGTCATGTCAACTGTGTGTATTGTTTAGGAGCATTACAATTACAAGATAGCTGCTCCACATGCCATTCTTTCTCTTCCAGGGTTCTCCAGGAGAGAAATAGGAAGTTTATTGATAGAGATTTGCTGAAACCCTCTTTCCAAGAAGCTTTGAGTGACCAAGATGGATCCAGCAAGTTCTCAAAGTCTTCCAAGACTTCTGAGAGTAGAAAATCCAAAAGTCTTCGTTGGCTCCACAGACATCGGAGTTGACCATCTTATCTTTTCGGAGCTGGTCCCCAGTCCTGGAACCGGTATCTGAAGTACCTAAGTCTCCCTTGTTACAGATGGTACCACCCTCTATCCACTCATCTCAGTCTTTGATCAGCCTTTCCGATTTAGATGTGGATCGTGTGGTGCAGAAGCTTCTACAGGCACCGGCCATTGCTAAATTTTTATCAGCTCCAACCAAAGCGACTTCGGAGCCGAAGACCCTTTTGCCAGCTTCTACTCTTCCTCCTCCAAGCCATACCGTTCCTTCGGAGCCGAAGGAGTCAGACTTGTTGATCGTGGAGCCTTCAAAGCTGACATCTGCTTCAGTGTCTTCGGCTCCATTTACTCTGATGTCCTTGGCGCCAATTGAGGAATCTAGGAGTCAACACACTCTGGTCGGGTCCAGGGAGGATAGTCAGACTGACTTGTTGGTTCCGAATCTGCCTCTCGGGGCTTCGGCTTGGATGAGCTCAGCTCCTACCTCTGGCTCGAAGCCCACTGTCCTAGTGCCAGGGGTATGGACCGTTTCCTCGGATCTGTCTGTCCCTTCCAAACCATGAGGAGAGTCATGTTTCCTAAGACACCTTCAACCTCCTGTCCGGCTTCTTCCTCCCCTAAAGTGCCTGTGTCTGCTTCTGCTTCACACATCCTTGCCAAGCATAGAGACTCAGAGCCTCAGGAAGCCCCATTTGGTGGCCCATGCTCTTCCAAGACCTCACCAGAAGCTTCGACTGATGAGGTCCCCAGGAAGAGAGTTTGTAAGAGGAAGCATCTAGACTCCCCACAGGAGTCACTGACATCTGATACCGACTTGGATGAATCAGAAGGGTCCCCATGGTCCCTCTCTGAGGATATCTCATTTGCTGAGATACTAGAAATCTTTAGGCAGAGGGGTGACTGGCAGTCCACCAACCATACTGAAGATGAGTCGGTTCTCCTGAAGGCTTTCGGGTCTCAGCCCTCCACCTCTTGGGTGTCTCCGCCCTTTGATGAGCTTATGCAGCTGGTCTCATGAAGGGCATGGGAGTCTCCGGACACCATGGAGCCTGTCCTTAGGAGGCCTAATAAATTTATCTCTGCTGCCCAAGACGAATCCTTTCTGACCAAGGGTGTGCCAGTTGATGCCATGGTAGTGTCGGCAGCCACCAAAAAGCAAATTTCAGAAACTTCAAATTCTGTCCATCCTCATAACAGAGATTCCAGGATCATGGATAGATATGGGAAACGCACTTATAGTTCAGCAACTTTTGCACTGCTTTCGCTCAACTATCTAACCCATTTCACGAGACTGCAAAGAGATCTTAAAGAGGTGGGAGATGCTCTTCAGGGTACAGTAGTTGCAGGAGCTTCAGATAAAGTTGCCTCCCAGCTTGCTACCCTCAACTCCATTGTTAACTCGTCCATGCGCCTCATTTTCTTATGCAGCTGATGGAACGAGCAGGGCAGTGGGTACAGGAATTGCTCTTAGGCGACACTCCTAGATGCACTTGTGTTCCTTCTCGGAGCCCTTCAAGTCATCCTTTGTAAATACACCTTTTGATGGCTCGTCCCTTTTCGAGTCCAAAGTTAAGGAAACTTTGACCAGGTGTGAGCAGGAAGGAAAGACTCTGCCATTGGAGTCCATTTTTCCACCCCTACCAGACCCTACCCCAAGGGTTAAAGGGGAGAGAAAATGTGGTTCCAAAAAGCCCAAGAAGCCTTTCAGGACACGTGGTGAACCCTCCTCCAGGTGCAGAGGAGGGGGCAATAATGGAAGACGCCACCCTCACAGCAGAGGGAGTCCGCAAAACCAGGGTGACAAAGATCACTTCTTTGGGAAGCCCTAACAGCACTCTTGAAAGGAGGCCCGACTGTCCTACTCTGGAGGCAGTCGGGGGTCACTTATCTTTGTATCCAGACGCCTGGCTCAAAATAAATGACAACTGAGTACAAAGTATCATTTCCAAAGGATACTTCATTCCTTTCACCACACCCCCTCCACTGACAAGGAAAATCCCGGACATTCCACCCAGTTACAGGGAACAGGCAACAGTAGATGTCCAAGCGTTGCTAAGAAAAAGACTCATCCAACCAGTCCCAGCAGACCAGACAGGATTCGGAACTTACTCAAGATTCGTTTTAGTTCCAAAAAACGACAGGGGACTGGAGACCTATATTGGACCTCAGCAGGCTAAACAAATCTGTCAAGAAAGAGAAGTTTCAGATGGTCACGCTTCAGTCGATACTTCCTTTTTAGGGAAAGATGATTGGATTTGCTTGACAGATCTCCAGAATGCGTACTACCACATAAAAATGGCCAGACCATCCAGGGATCCTCTGCACTTCCTGCTGGGAGCCAATCATTATCAGTCTCGAGCCCTACCTTTGGTCTCACTACAGCCCCCAGAGTGTTCATCAAATGTATGGCAGTGGTCACGGATCACCTGAGATGTTTAGGATTCCAGGTGTTTCCGTACCTAGACGATTGGCTCCTCACTGCCAACAACAGGCATCAACTCATTCAAGCCAGGGACTCCACACTGTCACTCTGCAGCCAGCTGGGCAGTACAATAAACTCAAATCTGCCTTGTCGCCTTCGCAACATATCGTTTTTATCTGAGCAGAACTGGACACCCCCACCACCACTCTAAGACTTCCAGTAGAAAGAGTCTTACTACTCCGTCAGCAGGTCCGCAGTCTGATATCCAAAGACAAGGCTCCAGCATCAGAAGTTCTAAAATTGTTAGGTATGATGCAATTCTGGCCATACCGCTGGGTCGCATGTACATGCGGATACTGCAGTGGCTGTTGTTCACTCAATGGTCTTAAAAGAGCTCCCCATGTCTCACCTGATCATGATCACAAACTCTTGCAAAAAGGATCTTCAGTGGTGGTTGACCTCACTTCATGTCACGATAGGTCATCCCTTTGTTTTATGCCCACCAGTGGCCACAGTGACCATGGATGCTTCCCTGATAGGATGGGGGGTCCATTTTCAGGGAAGGACAGGCAAGGTACATAGACTGATCAAGAGACACACTTGCATATCAATGTCTTGAAGATGAGCACAGTACTTTTGGTGTTGCAGTACTTCCAGGACTCTTTTCCTCTGGGTACAATTGCGATTCAGACAGACAACCTGTCAGTGGTCTGGTACTTGAACAAACAAGGAGGAACCAGGTCATATCCCCTTTGTCGCGAGACTCTAAAAGTATGGCAGTGGGCTATATCCACCCAGCATTTTCTGTTAGCAACGCACCTCCCGGGGAAATCCAACGTGATAGCAGACAAGTTGAGCAGAGCAATTTTGTTGCCCCACAAGTGGTCCCTCAAGAAAGAAATACTGGACAGGATATTCCGCAGGTGGGGCCAGCCTTGCTGCGACCTTTTTGTCAGTCACATGAACACCAAATGCAGAAGGTACTTTGCCCTGATTCCCCCTTCGGGAGAAGCCCTAAGGGACGCACTCGTTCACGATTGGCCTCCAGGTCTCCTCTATGCATTTCCACCAATCCCGTTGATACCCAAGGTTCTACAGAAAGCAAAAACCCTGGGAAGGACCATCATTCTAATAGCCCCTCATTGGCCTCATCAGATTTGGTTCCCCTTCCTTCGACTTCATCTTTTGGAAGGACCCTTGGATTCTGGACCCAGTTCCAGACCTTTTGACGCAGTCATCAGGGGAATTTCATCCCTCTCTGCAGTCCCTGAAGCTGACAGCTTGGCTGCTCCAATTCCCATCATAGCCAGGTTCCATAACCTTTCCAATGAGATGAAGCAAATTATCTTATCCTCTCATAAATCTTTTATGAGGAAGCTATACCTTAGCAAATGGAAAACATTTTCTGTATGGGTCTCTAAAAACAATATTGATCCTTACCAAGCCCCTATGGCCTCCATTTTAGAGTTCTTGACTATGATTTTCAACAAAGGAGCTGCAGTAGCAACAGTTGGTCTTCAACTTGTTGCCATTTCTAATTTTCATCTTGGATTTGAAGGATTGAATATTATGTCACACAAATTATCCAAAGCCTTTCTCAAAGGGACCTTTCATCTCAGACCACCTGTGAAATCTCCCTATTCCCCATGGAATCTAAATTTTATGCTTTCCCGCATTATTCTTCCTCCATTTGAACCAGCTTTCTCATGTGACCTCAAAGTTTTGCTATGGAAGACTTTTTAGTAACTATTACTTCTGCCTGCAGAGTGTCAGAGCTTCAAGCCGTGTCCATTAAACCTCCTTATTTGATTTTCCATGCTGACAGAGTCTCACTTCGAACAAACTCCTCCATTTTGCCTAAGGTTTGCACTGAAACTAATCTTAATCAAATTATTGATTTGCCAGTTTTCTTCCCCAATCACTCCAACAATCTAGAATATATGCTGCACAAACTTGATGTTCACAGACAGCTCAGATTTTACTTGGATAGAACAAAAGATTTTAGGAAATCTAAACACCTTTTTGTTTCCTTTTCAGACTCCAGGAAAGGTATGCCAGTGGCTAAAACAACTCTAAGTGGTTATCTGATTGTATCACTTTTGCTTATTCAGCTGCCGATATGCTCTTATAACACAAAATTAAGGCTCACTCAACCAGAGCAGTTTCTACATCCTCTGCCTTTTCTGCCAGACTTCCTATTGATAACATTTGTGCAGCAGCCACTTGGTCAAGACCTCATACCTTTATCACTCATTACAAAGTTGACAGGGCCACCAGGGACAGGGCTTCTTTTGGGTTTACTGTCCTGAAAAACATACTACCATGAGCCACCCAAGATAGATGGTGCTTGGGACGCTACCCATCTGTAAGAATGAACGGTGAGATAGAACAACTTCACATAAAGAAGTTATGTTCTGATCATAATGTTCCATGTGAATTGTTCATCTCGCCTTCATTCTTACTTCCCACCCTCATACCCCCCCTGGGCTTTTCGAAAACCGAGATGCTGGATTCTTCCTGGTTGCTCAACCCTTCTTATGGAGTGATAGAATGACATATGGTATTATTATACTCAGTAAACAAGATTTAAAATAACTCTGGGTGCATCATAGGATCGGGACTTGGCCTTGAGCTATTTGAAGACCTTGCGCTTTGTAGTAGGCCTACTCGGAGCCGACGGATCGGCCCCAAACCCATCTGTATCCCATCTGTAAGAATGAAGGCTAGATGAACAACTCACATGGAATGTTATGGAAAGAGCATAACTTTTTTTTTTATATATATACCATTATTTTCTTGTCAAACTTTTATCTAGAGAATTTCTTCACTTATAATTTAGAATGAGTCACACAAAAATAAGCTCTCAGGATTCATCTCTGGAAAAGATTTTCAGTCTGTTCTGATCAACATTCAAGAACTCTCCTTGAAAATGGACAAAATAGATAATAAATTAGGCAACTTTAAAGGAACATGTTTAAAACAAAAGGAACAAATACAAGAGTCTCTAAATCAGCAGAAAATACAAATATCGGGGATAGAATATGCCTTAAATGGCATGGAAGGGAAATTATCTGAAGAAGAAAAGAACACTGTTTTCTTACTGGAACAAAATGCTCTACTTTTGAACATAATAGATGATCTGGAAAATAGGTCTTGGAGAAACAACATCTGTATCTTTGATTTACCTGAAGAAAATTGAAGGGGGAAGTATGACAAGTTTTAACATCCTGGCTCCCTTAAATTCTTGATTTACCTGAAGCTATGTCATTTAGCATTGAGAAAGCACACAGGTTGTTTCCCCTTCTAAAAATAACTCAACACCAAAATCTACTGTTGTAAGATTTTCTCTTCACAGGACAAAGAACTAATCTTAAAAACAGCCTGGACAAAATCTCCTATCAACATAGAGTATAAAATAATAAGATTTGACAATGATTATTCTTCTGCTGTGATGTCCAAGAGGAAATTATTCCTGCCTTTAATAAAATAACTTTAAAAAGACAGATCAAAGTCCACATGCTTTTTCCAGCCAGACTTAAGGTATTTTTTTCCATATGAAACTAAACCTTTGAGGACATGGACAATGCCATGACATTCTTGAAATAAAGTAATAGATCGAATAGAGGATATAGATTAGAACAACAGCTGTCTGAAGAGACCACCTGAAAGAGATAGCTGGAATGTTAATGAAAGAAAGAAGAAACTAAAAGAAAGTGACTCTTTAAACTGAAATATTAGCAATTCTCCATACATCCTTATTTGTCCAGCAGTAACTTCATATGTTTTTCTTTAACATGATTGTAATCAAAAGGAAGCTTGGATGTATTCTTCACCAAGGTAATTATTTATCGTTCTATTATTTTTCTTTCTTTAGTTTAATTAAATGAATAATTAGCAGTCATATATAAATTTAACACACACATACAAAATGGATTGGAAACGTATACACTTTTTATCATTAACTTAAATATTTGCTTTACATTGGTGCAAGTACTGCATGCAGGATTCCTCTCTCTCTCTCTCTCGGTTTAATATATAAAGTTGCACATTAAAGTCTTTTCAAAAAGTGTTTCTATATTAATTAATCTAGTTGCTTAGCAAATGTGTTACATATTCATTACTAAACTAATAAGAAGGGGAAGGAAGGGGGAAAAAGGAAGAAAAAAGATATGGACATGTTTAATGACTTTTTTTGTATATTTTTATGTTTCTGATTAACAAAATTTGGGAATGGTTCACATATGTGAAAATATGAGCAGGTAGATCTTCATGATGAGTATAGTGTTATTAAACACAATATGTTATGTCTAGCAGAATCCATTCTTAGCTCAGACTAGACCATATGTTATATCTTACTGTGAATATAGAAGAGATTGATGGTTCTGGACTATACAATCAGATACATAGGAAAGGCTGCAATTTATTGCACAGTTTAAACCATTTTTTATGGCAGGGAGTGACTACCTTTTTTGCAAGATTTGTGATAGTTAAAAATAGGAAGAGAGAAGGGAGGGGAGAGAGAGGAGAGGGAGGGAAAGGGAGCGGAAAAGTAGAGAAAAGGCAAAGGAAGAGAAAAAAGTGAGAGGAGCAGAAGGAAAGAAGGAAAAAAGGGAAAAAAGAAACTCACTCATGGCAATACAGATAAGTTCTTACTACTGACAATCTAAAGGCAGTTTATAAGACATGTTTATTTGCATGAAGTCAGATTGTAAAAGTATTAAACAGAAGGTAATCTTGAGTCATTAGAAATCGAATAGACCATAAGATGGTAATTAATAAAGAAGTATAGCAGGCATATTAGACAAGGTCTAAATATATTTGACCTTAAAATGCAGCTTTAACATAGAATATTAATAATACATTTTGAATTCTAGAATCAACCTGCAAATAAATGCCAATTTAATATTAAAATTCATATACAGTTATATGCAAACATAAGCTTAAATAGAGAAAAACGAGATAAGTTACACTTTAACAGCTTGATAATTAAGAGAAAATATTTATTTCAAATGTGTTTAGCATGCTGTTTATAAGATTGGATTTTTGATGTTAAATAATATAATAAGATTTTATTGATCTCATTAAAGAACATATATGTGATGTATTTCAATATATGTTGCAAATGAGGTGATATAAAAGGAGAACCTTTGTCTACATCAGTTAGATAGAAAACAGTTGCACAAGTCTGAAAGTACTGAAAGTCACTATCTATTAATCACTGTTTTATATTATATTGTCCATGTTTGTTTAATTTCAACATATGGATGACTTGTCTTATGTTTTATGTATTTAAAAGCAAGGGAGGGGTGAGAGACAGTAGAACTCTTTTAAGGGCTTATTGATTTTTTTTGGAGTGTGACATTCTTGTAATTAACATATTTTTAAATAGCAGAGAGGGATTGGATTTACTCATGTTGGTGAGTGGGGATGATTTGGACAGTTTTACTATTCAAATCAGGAGTATTAGTCTCTATGAGGGGTATGAAAATTAAAGGAATTTTATGTTTGATTTTTTGTATAACATTCTGTTTTTATTGGTGTCTACTATCTTTTTTATTATACGTGTATATATCTAAATAAATTACTAATGTTAGATTCATAATTGACAAGAAGCAGTTTAAGATTTTCACAAGTTGTTCATTGTTAACATTACATCTGGGAATTATAATGACATTAATTTCTATGTTATATATACTACATGACACATTTAAAGTGCATTTCTGTTAATATTAATGGATTAAACAGTGGTTGCAAAAAAAGTAGTTTAAGTTTCTAAAATTATTTACATCCCAGATTATTTTTTACAAGAAACTCATTTAATAAAAGAAGGCATAAATAGACTTAGTACTAAATACTGCACAGTATTAAATGGTTCTCAGTTTAGTCAGAAGAAGAGAGGAGTAGCTATTTTATGGAGAAATATTTTACCCACACCCAGTATATTAAATACATATAATGATGACAAAGGCATGTTTTGTTCAGTAACAATGGAAATTAAAAGGAAACTATATACCCTTATTAATGTGTATTGAATAACTGGTATTGGTGTTAAAACAGTTAAACACCAGTTAGAACAAATAATACAACTCTCAAAAGGTAGTATCATTTTGGCAGGAGTTTTTAATTGTATTCTAAAAGATGAAAATTCTAATACTACTAGAAAATGAAGAATACCAGCTTCAGCAAAGGCATTAATGAATTTCATATATTATTCCAGATTAAGGATATTAATTAATTTTCTGACCCAGAATCTCTTTTATTTTTCACACAGACATGGAACTCGATCAAGAATAGACAGATTATATATTTCTAATGACTTACTCAATAGACTAAGCAAAGTAAAAGTAGTCTCATGTCCACTTTCTGACCACAGTGCTATAACATTTGAACTTCTATTAAAGACTAATAATAATATTCCCATTAAAAAAAGACCAGCTTGTATAACTAAATAATTTTGTAATAAAGAGTTTCAAACCTTTCTGAAATTAATTATACAGAAGATGTGTCCAAGATTTATGTTTGGGATGCCCAAAAAAGCATATTTAAATGGTAAAATTATGAACTGATATGCTCAAAAGAAAAAAACAGTGGGACAAGGATTTGATAGATTTACAAGACAAAGTAAATAAGCTAAAACTAAACAGGCAAAATGGACAAGATAATCTAACAAAATAAATTGAATTATAAAGTAAATACTTAGAAATTCTAAATCATAAAACTATGATAAACTTAGAAAAGATTAAGCTACTTACTTTGTAAATCCAAAATTCATGCATACGTTAGTCTCTAGAACAAAGATGCTTATTAGATCTAATCATATTAAAGAATTATATTCTTTTGATAAGAAAAATGTTACTGAAATGGATGATATCTTAAAAATATTTAGAATTCACTTCAATAAAATTAATCAACATAATCCAACAATGTATTTACAGGAAATAATTAAAACTTTTATTAGAAAACATACTAAAATAAATTGACTGAAGATCAAAAGAAATTAATCGATGTGTGAACTTAAAAATCAAAGTAATAAATTAAAGATTAACAAAGTACCGGGTAACAATGGCATAATATCAGAACTTTATAAACTGTTGCCTAAGGAAGCTTTAAATATCTTACACAAAGTTGTTTTAATAGTTAAAGATTTAAAAGTCTCACCATCATGGAAGTACAAATTTATTTCTTCAGTTTTAAAGGTCGATAAAGCTCTGGCAGAGTTTTCCTCTTATAGACCAATTACACTTTTAAATATTAATTATAAATATTTATGGCTATACATGCTACTAGAATTCAACAATTTCTTCCATATCTGATTAATAATGATCAAACTGGATTCCTAATAAATAGAAATACTTATTGCAACATTAAAAGAATGTCAACCATAATTGATTATGCAAATAACACAAAAGATAACATTAATAAGTTTAGATATTAATAGTGCTTTTGACTCTGTTAATTGGAAATACCATTTTTTGGTTCTAGAGGAATGTAATTTTTAAAATAGATTTTCACAACTTATAAATACCATTTTTTTGGTTCTAGAGGAATGTAATTTTTTTAAATAGATTTTCACAACTTATAAATTTACTTTACAAAACTCCTTAGCTTATATAAAAATAGGTTTGTATATTTTGGAGTCAATTTTGGTTTCTAAAGGAACCAAGCAGGGTTTTCCATTGTCACCACTACTTTTTATTTTAATTATAAAACCATTTGCAAACTATATAAGATCGAGAATAGATAACAAAGGTATACAGATAATTAAACTCTAAGATACTATTGTTTGCTGATGATATTCTTTTGACTTTAAATGATAATGATAATTCTCTTAAGGCTATTTTTAATGCAATAGAATCTTTCCTGGAAAAAAACTGAACTTACTTTTAATGAAAATAAAACAAAAATTCTACCCATAAGTTATACTATCTGTGATATGGAAGAAAGATTTATCAAATATACTGTGGGAGATAAAAATAACTATTTAGGAATAACTTTAATAGAAAACATTAAGAATATAATAAATGTAAATTATAACAATAGTTTAGCTATTATAAAAATATTATTGATAAATGGAATACGTTTTTTTCTATGGAAGAAAGACTTTCTTTAATAAAAAAATATTATTTTACCAAAATCTTATACATAATTCAGTCTCCATCTCTTCCTCCTTCTAAAAAAATATAAAAAAATATTCTTTAATTCTTGGATTTCTTTGGTATCCCAATAAACTTATATTAGCCTTAAGTCATCACTTAAGAGTTGGTGGTATAGGTCTCCCAGATTTAGAATTATATTCTTTATCATCACATTTATAAAAAAAATAGGAAAGAGATGCAAGAAAGCATATGGTTAAAATCAGATCAGAAGATTGCATCAAATACTATAATACTTTTCTTTGGTTATTAAAAGATTATATCCTAGACAATCACATTTTATTAATTATTCATATATTTCCTTGATAATAATCACCTTCAGAAATGTTAGTTACAAAATCCAGGATACAAAATATGTTAAATTGTTTCCAATGGCATATATACAATACAACATATGTACTTTTAATTTATCTACAATGAATACATTTAGGAAGAATAATCTAATATATTGGTACCAGTTGATGGACGTAGAAAAATTGCAAACAGTAGAATATATCATAGCTAAATATAATTTAAGTAAAGAAATGTGGTTAAATATTCAAAATTGTAGTTATTCAGTAAAAATAAAATTAACTTAATGCAGCCATCAGTAAAAATATTGTACCTAAGTTTATTGATTTTTTTTATTCATTTTGATGCAACAGAAAATGTTAGAAAGACTGTTATCCAGAATATATAAAGTAGTTAAAATACAACTGATATTGCAATGAAAGTTATTGGCGTTATTTTAAATCCTTAAATAGTTATTATCCAAATAACAAAGATAAAACTTATATATTAGCATATTCAAAACAAACTACTTCCTCATTAAAATGGAGCTTGCTTACATGGAAATTCATGCATAAAACTTTCATTACTCCACACTGAATTGAATTAATGTATAAAAAAGTAGGATGTTGGAGATATAAGATGAATATTAAAGCATATTGGCAACACTTTTTATTGTAAAGTTATTAAACCATTCTGGGGAAATATTAATGTTTTTTACAGGCTTTATTTAATGATCAATTTATTCTAACCAAATCATTAATTTTATTTAACATTCCAATGTCTGTATGTGTAAAGAAAATAAACTATCCACTTTTATGGAGTATCTTAACTGCTGCAAGGAGAATAATCACCAAGAACTGGAAAAATGAATTGACTCCAACTCTGAAAGAATTTATAGGTATTGCAGCTGACATTTGTCATTTAGAACTTCTTACAATCAAGATGAGAACAACTAGAATTACTACTACATTTGGATGAAACTTAAAGAGCTGATAAAAAGTCATTGGTATATCAGTAACAGACTTTTTTCAACATTATAGTTTTTATGATATATTGTAGACACCTTTGTAAATAGTTGTCTTTGTTGTGTTGTGTTTTCTTTTACATATATATATATATATATATATATATATATATAAGTTAAATTTTAATGAAAATATTTGAGAGAGAAAAAAATTTTATGAGATGAACATTTGTAACCATTAATGTTTGCCCTCCTTCTGATCACAGCCATAGAAAAGGATTTTGAATGGTTGAGCAAACAATTGAAGATTAGCTCAGATTCCCTTCATCCTTCCAGGACCAAATCTGACATAAACTACAGATGTTTCAGGCTGCACATTGGGATCCCATTTATTCTAGTACTAGGTGCAGAGCAGATGGATTAAGGAACAAAGGAAGAAGCATATTGACCTCAAGGAGAAGATGGCTTTCCACAGTGTTATCTTTGGTTTTCAATCAATTCTAAGTCCATGAGTGCTTCATATAATCACAAAACACAACACTAATCTGGTGCATCAAAAGGAGGTGAGACATGCACTCATACTCTCTCTACCTGTGGGATATCCAATATTATATAGGACATGACAACTAGCCTTATCCTGCATTTTAGGCCGTCTATATTCCCAGCCATCAAAATTCCTTTACAGACTGCCTGAGCAGGGACATCTCGGCCTTCACTGAATGGAGGGCAGACTGGGTGTTGTATATGAAGATCACAGAAATTTGAGACAACCTAAAAATAGATTTGCTTGCCTCATAAAACAATTATCAGATGAAGAACTTTCGTATAAGGACTTAACTTATCAGCACAACTGGCTACCAGTGCTTCCTTGTATGCTCTTTTCCTCCACTCTCACTTATGCCAAAGGTGATGCTAAAAGAGAAGAAAAAGCAAGACTGTTTTAAAAACACTTTTATTGAGTTATGACTTGTGACGTAGGGAAACTTACATTTATATAAAAGTAATCGAACCATATTAACAAGTTCGCATTTACAAACATTATAGGATATATAACGGTGTATTTTATGTATAATCTAAACATTACATAAATTATCCAGTTCTTGCCTTCTCTTTTTTTTTCTGCATGCATTGTTCCCACAACTCCCATTTTTGTATCTAATTTACTCCTGCCCTTTTCTAAAGATCCCACTTCCAGTTCATTTATCTCTGTTACAGTTTTTACTATTTCAAGTATAGTTGGTTTAGATTTTGATTTCTGTTTTTTAGTAATGATTCTTTGGTATCCACCAAAATTTCACTTAACAAGGCCTTACTGTGTCTAGGCATTTGAGATTGTATATTTCAGACAAAAAAATCATTTCATTAATTACACTCATTTATTCACCCAATATTCCTGACAGAGTACTCTGTAGGGGAATTTTTAAACTATGCCAACTCATTACACTCCTAAAACGTATGCTGCCACTTACCTCTTTCTTCCCCATCACACCTCCAATATTTGCCATCTACCTGAGAAAAAATTATTTGGCGTCTGCTTGGGTTATAAAGTATCTGTGCAAACACTTCCAGGCAAATATCCTAAATTTTCTAAGCTTTGTTGCATATTTGGGAGCCACACATATGTCCTCCCATTGTTTATTTGTGAACTGCTTATCTAATCTCTCTCTTCCCAGTATTTTCTGACCTCTCCTGATTGATTCCTATAGTTATCATGCAATATTATATATGCCATACTAATTATCCCTTTTTTAACAGCAGTTTCTGTTTACATTCAATTAAAAACCCAACCAGTGTAGGTCTTTCATTTAGGATTCTTTCATTTAGGATTCTCCTATCTCTTTCTTTTTTATATATATGCTGATGTCAATCCCCGGTATGAAAGGCAATCACTAGCCTGCAATCTAAATGTCTTCTTGACCTCTTCCAATTTTCTTACCTTTCCTTAATTAATTATTTGCCCACAATACCTTGGTTCTTTTGCCAGCTTCCCCCAGTAAATTCCAGTCCCTTCTTGTCTGTTCTCTGTATCCCTAATTGCAGTCATCCCTGTCAGCAGAATCCCATTTCTCCATTCCAGTGTTGGCTTATTTCTTAGTATACTTTCTGCTACTTTATGAATTTGATATTCTGTATGTTTTTTTTTTTAATTCTCCTTAAGAATCTGTGTCCAAACTCCCATTCTTTTCGTATTTCTTGAATTACCTCCCTGCTTTATCATTATCCATTTCCACTTGCTTTCTGCTTACGTTATGTATAAGAACCCTAAATGTGTAGCTCTGAAATATTCCTTCAAATCAGGTAATCCTAAACCTTCTTGTTCTGTTGGGTGTATCAACTTATTCCACTTGCCCCTTGTCGTCTTCCCCTCACAAATAAAATCCTTCAACTCTTTATCAATCACTGTCCACAACTTCTCCTCTGGTTAACAAAAACATGACTGACCTGTGTATAAAACTAAAGGTACTAAAAACATTGTTACTGTTTGTATTTTGCTATCCATATCCATAGGCAAGATCTTCCAGTTTTACAGTTTAGTATTATCTTATGTGCAGTCTCTTCCCACATGTCCTTAGCTGCCATAGTCAAATCCTTTTTAATCCATACTCCTAAATACTTCATTTTATCATGTCCCCATAAATGTGGTATTGCTGGACCACTTCATGTGTGGACACGCAGTTTATTGCTATAGCCTTTGTTTTGTCTTCATTAATTTTCTATCCTGAAAAAAACCTGGAACTATCTGAGAATATTCCATGACATTGAGATGTCATTTTCTGGTTTCATCAGGTACAAAATAATATCATCTGCAAGTAATGACAACTTTCCTTGAACACTGAATCAGTTATATCCCTGAATTTCTGAGTCCCTTATTTTTTTGCCAGTGGTTCTAAATATGGCACAAATAACAAAAGGGAAAGAGAGTAAACTGTTACTGCCTTAGTATCTTTTGCTAGTGTTGGTCTAGTCACTGATTGAGCTTTACTGGAAAGGCTCATGAGACTGTGCCACAGCTTGCTTTGAATGAAAGGTTAGTTTGCTTTTTATTTCTTGTATTTTGTTTTACTTTATTGCATTTTTCTATTTGGTATACTGTGATTTGTTTTCTTTACACAGTGTTTTATTTGTATTCTGCTTTTAACTGCATATTAAAACTTGAAAAGAGACCACAGCTCTGTCTCTTGTGAGTCGCACAGATTTTTTTCCCACCTTTTTACTGTTGTGTTGTTAAACACTACTGTCTTTCTAGTTGCCTGCCCCTTATGTTAATTTGACCATATATCTTGTTTCCTCTCTGCTTTTACTGGCTGGTGTGAGTAAGCACAAAATTATCATTTTATGAAATCACTCCCCCTCAACTTTTTAAATTTATTGACCACCCTACTGTATTCCATAGTACCAGAGTACAAAAGTGCCCACCCCATTTTAATCTGTCTTGCTGTTTTAAAATAGTGGCTCTCCACTAAAGCTAACTTTTTGCACAGCTAAAATTTAAGTTACTCACTTTCATATCTAACTGCTTAGTGCAGGCTGCAGTGTTTAGGATAAACCCTTTTTTCATCTTACCTTTAAGCATCTATTGCAAGACCACCAGTTATTGGAGAGCCCACATTCTGCCTCTCAGTAGTCATCTTGGGATCAGTGCTTCTTTTTTCTCCTGGTGAGAGAAGGAGTACATTGACATTATTTCCTGGAGACTGCTGATCACCAGAAAGCCTAATAACTGCTTTATAGGTGACAGCTTGGAATCGGTGCTTGTATTCTGATCCTGGTGAGAGTAGGAGCAGAGTGCATTGATTCCTGACTGTTTCTGGCTAGAGAGTGAGTGTCTGTGCTTAACGTACCTGATTGGTCTGGTTGCTATTCGAGGCATCTACCAGAACAAGGCTACAAGCCTACAGACTCTTGCATTATCTGGGACAAGACTGTGGATCACCAGACAGGCTGTGGCCTGCTTCTGTTCTTGGGACTGGTGCTAACACTTTGCTCCTGATGAGAGAAGAAGCAAAGAACTATTATATTCCAACAGATTGAAAATGTGGTGAGACCAGCATTAGTAGTAGCCAGGCAGTAGCCATTCATACGACTCCCCTCTTTTCATCATACTTAAGCTAAATCTTTGTTTTCAGTAAGTATTTCTTGATTCGTTTCTAATTTCAGAATATCTGCCTAAATACTTTATCCTTAAATTTTCAGGGTCTATGTATTAGTTTCCCCTCAAGTGTTTGGCAGTGCTGTGTACAGACTCAGACACCTTGAGTGACATTTTTCCTGTAAAAGCACAATTGAAATTTCTCCAATATCTAGTTGTACACAGTTCAACTACTTTGCAGTGACAAGCACTGTCCACATAGTTGCAAACCAGATACTCCTGACAGTGATTGATATTCTCACTCCAACACTGGCTTGGTGAATATGGGCATCCTGAGGCAATATAGAAATTGTCTCATGTTTACTGACAACCAGTTAATTCTCAAACAAACTGACATGGTATGTGAGAGATGTATTTACACAATGTCACTGGAGGCAAAGCTGTCACATAAGTACTCCTAATGTCAATAAGGTTGTCACTAGTACACATGCTGCACCCATCATGCACAATTCAAAGCAGACATATAGACCCACATATACTGAGGCACTTCTCTGTAACCTTCCTAAACCACAAAGACCTCCTAGACAAAGTACACATAAGAAATACCCTCAGCAGCCCCAAACGCACTCTTTCAAAACAACACCCACATCAACGCATAGAGCTACATCTCATGGAGAGTCTATCTGTAAGCCCATAAGGTAAGTCAACACACAGTCCAACATTCTAGTCATTGGGGAGTCCATCGTGAGACACACTGGGGCCATCTCACCATGCTGAGTAAGGGGAAAGTTACGGTCAGTTGCTTATCAGGGGCTAGGACCTGCCACGTTACGCATGCATTCAGGTCACTGGATCACAATTACCACTATAACTCAGTCATAGTCCATGTGGGAGTAAATGACTGGAGATGTACCTCCCTAGACTATATGAAGAGAGACATCATAGATCTCTCGGAATATGTGTCTCAGGCTGGTATGAGCCTAGCATTGAGCAGCATTTTACCTTCTCCAAGTATGATGCCACAATACGAACAAAAGATGATTGAATTTAATAATTGGCTTAGTTTCTGGTGTCATTCTAAGGGGGGCAGTATTTGTCAGCATGGAAGGAGATGGTCAACAGACCACCCTGCTTTTCCAGGGATGGTCTGCACCTTTCCCCCTAGGCTTTTGAATATTAGCTAAAACATTGTCTTCCCCCATAGTGCCTTTTTTAGGCAATGCCATACTGAAAGTACTTCCAACATAGCAAATTAAAACCAAAAAAATCTAAAGGTATTACTGCTTAATGCTAGAAGCTTAAACAAAGAATTCCACTCCCTGAAATCTTTCTTTACCCTAGAGAATGCTGATGTCTGTGCAGTCTCTGAGATGTGTTTTAAAGCAGCGGAGACTACACCAGCAGTGCAAGGTTATAATGCCTTCCACACATTTAGACAAGCTACTTCACAGGCAGGGACTAAAGGTGGAGATACCTCTATTTACATCAGAAATAAGTATACTTCAAGGCTGGTCAAACAGGACAATGAACTTGAGTTGCTCCATGTGCAAATCTAACTGGGAATCCTATATGACATCAAATGTATATGCACAGAGATTCCTGGATTTTGTAAACCTAAACTCCCTGGACCACATAGTCAGTACACCAACCAGGGGTTTATAGGTTCATAGGCGAGTACTAGGCTAATGGCCCTGGAGCAAACACAAGCCTAACCCAAGAATATTCCCAGTCATCCTGTTCCTTGTGCCCCTATCGAGCAAGGCTGTTGAAGTGATCCCCAGGGTTAATTTCCTGTTACCCATCCACTCGTCAAGATTTATCTTGAAGAGGGCTAGTGAAGTGCTCTGATTGACATGAATGGGGAGTTTATTCCAGAGTATGGGAAGTCTCTGGTTAGGAACCTGTCCCTCCAGTAGGTTCTGTTTATTAGGTGATGAGGCTGAGGGTTTTGGAGTGTGTGGTGCAGAGGGATTGAGACTTTTTCAGATGAAGCGTGTCTAGCAACAATGGGTCAGACATGGCTTTGTAGGTCAAGCAGAGATCACCTCTAAGTAGGCAATATGAGATGGAGTATAGCTGGAGTATAAGTCCGTCTGTACAGGGCATGTGTTTGAGTCATAGGATCCTCTTTGTGAGGAATTTTTGTGGCCTCTCCAGTTGTAGGTGTCTAGTGAGGTACATGCCAAATAGGGCATTGTACTCTATAATGAGGCTAATGAAGGATGAGTAGAGGGGGATTACGAATTCTTTCTTCCTGGATGAGAAGCCTTTTGTAATGAGGTGTGCCACATAGAAGGACTTCCTGACTACTGTGGCAACATGGTTGTTGAAGGAGAGGTTGCTATCTACCCATGTTCCCAGATCTCTTATCACACTTTGAGAGTTGAGAGGGCTACCGTTGATGTGATAGTTTGTGGGCACCGTGTTTTTCCCAAAGGGGTTGATGATGCACTTTTTAGCATTGAGCTTAAGACCATGGTTCTGGCACCAGTCACTGGTGTCTGTGAGGCCTTTTTGTAGGATGTCTACATCAGCTTGAGAATCAGTAATAGCTCCCAGTTTGCAGTCATCCACAAATTTGATTAACCAGAGTCCCTTGGTGTTGGCCTGAACTTCAGAGAAGTAGATACTAAACAGGAGAGGACCCAGGACAGATCCCTGTGGGACTCCACTTGTAACTACCCAGAAGTCAGACTTAGAGTCTGCTGCTACTTTCACAGCATGGGTACTGTCCGTGAGCCAGTTGGCAACCCATCCTATGATGTAGGGGATAATGTCTAGGTTAGTGAGTCTGTCAATGATCCCTGAAGTAGGGGATGGTGTCGAAGGCCTTGGCTAGATCGAGGTAGGCTGTATGGGCTGCCTTGCCTTCATCAACCTCTCTGGTGATAGACTCGAAGAAGCCTATCCAGTTGAGCAGATCATCTGCCCTTCACAAACCCAAACTGCAAGAGGTCCAGGGTTTGAAGGTTCCCTATATCCCTATTTATGATGTCCATAATGATGCATTCCATGGCCTTACAGATCAGGCTTGTTAGGCTGATGGGGTGGTAGTTTCCAGGGTCAGTAGTCGCTCCTCCTTTGTGGAGTGGAATGACTGCGGCGATACACCATTCGGTGGGAACGAAGCCTGAAGTGAGGCTGTGGATCAACAAGGCACTCAGGTGTGGTGCAGTTCCCCTTGTAATTCATGTAGAACACAGCCAGGTATATTATCAGGTCCCATGGAAGCTGTATTTTTGGCTTTGGATAGTGTGGCTTCTACCTGTGCAGCCATGATATTATGGTTTTGGCATGGGCCCTTTAGGGGGTGAAGGGGGGGTGAAGTTTGCACTGAACCTGTCAGCCAAGATATTGGCAATATCTGTTGGTTCAGTATAAATGGTGCCATTGTGCAATAGCTCAGAGCATCTCTGTGTATTGTTATGCAGATTCTTGAAATAGCTAAAGAATGCCCTGTGGTCATCTTTAGCAATTTTGTTTTCGTAACTAGCTTTGGAGGATTTGATAAGGGATCTCAGATATTCTTCATGTTTCACTGTTGCAGTCATCACACTTGGGTTATCTGCCTGCAGCTAGCCCTCAGTCGGCCCAAATACCAGAGACTTAATATTTCTGCGTCGGTTGCTGTCGCTTCAGGACTGACGTCAGGTTGTCAGGGGTATAAAAACAGGCAGCCGACACCATTACATCAGTCTTTCTTGCCAAGGAGCCTGAAGCAGAATCAGTTTGCACAAGTGCCGGTCAGCCGCTACCTGAGATGTTCTTCATTCCACATTGCTGCAGTCCTAACTATTGGGTAGTCCGCTGTCCCAGTCGGCCCGAATACCAAAGTATATGGCTGACGTTGGTCAAGGCGCATTAGACTGACGTCAGTACGTCAGGGTACTAATGCGCATGACCGACGTCATATCCTCAGTCTTTTTTGCCGCATGGTCCGATGCAGAAGCAGTTTTGCGAGTGCAGGTTGGCGTTCTGAAAGTTTCTGAAGTCAGAGTTTCAGACCGAATCAAAGTTGGCTAAGTACCCGTTGGGAATATTTTGTTTTTTCTTGCCTCAGTATTTAACCGGATGTCAGAAAAAGTGAATAACTGTATTTCTTGTGGGAAACAGATACCTCATAGGGATTACCATACTTTGTGTATACCTTGTTTAGGGCCTGAGCACGACGTTGTTGGATGCCGCTCTTGTGCTAGATTTAACAAACGCACTATTAAGAGAAGGTTAGACTGTGCCAGGTTAGTTTTGGGAAGCGTTGTAATTATAAAATGCCGCCGGATGCTCCGGCGCCGCTTCGCCAAAAAGCGCAAGGACAAAGCAGCGAAGCCTAGAGTGGAAGAACCGACAGTCCCGGACGTCGGTTCTTTAGAAGGCTCAGTGGAGCCAGAGGTTCTGCCAGGAGTTTCTTTGGAGTCTCAGGAGAGACTTTACTGTTACAGGATGTGTCCTCTCAGGAAGTAGGCCAGGCTGAAGGGGCTTCTCAGGTGGCTGTTCTTCCCTCTCTTCCTAAGGTGGTTAGAGCCTCCCCTTCTGTTTCCAAGGCTTCTTTGAGAGGCAGGCCAAGTTTAGCTTCAGTGGGGGTTTCTCCTAGTGCTTCAGGGTCTTTGCCTAAGAAACATATGCTTAAAATGGCAGAGGATTTGATTACTATGATTAGAGGTTCTATGCCCCCTCCTGATAAGAGGCCTAGGGTGGAACCTGAGTTTGAGAGTTTTGAGCAATGTTCGGAGGCTTCTGAGTCTTCGGCTGAAGACTTGCAGGAGTATCCTCCTTATTCTGATTCTGATGTGGATGATTCTACTCCTTCAGCTTCTCCTCCTGAGGATTTTTCATTTTCAGAGACTCTGCATTCCATGAGGGAGCATTTTAAATGGGAAGGTCAAGATTTCTCTGATTCCAGGGAGAGGCTTAGGGAATTCTTGTTTTTACCCCAGCATAGGCCTTTAGCTATACCTCCTGTTCTGAATGTGGTGGAAGATGTTTTTGCAGAGGCTTCCCTGAATCCTGATTCTTTGCCTCCTGCCCCAGTTAAACCGGATAGGTACTATAGGGTGCCTGAAGCTCAAAAGTATCTTTTTAAGAGTCCTAGGGCAGACCCAGAAACTGTCTCTCAGGGGCCTAAAGGTGTGAAGGCTTCTGTTGTTAAAAATCCTGTTCCTCCTGATAAAGAGGCAAGGGCTTTGGATAGATGGGGAAATAAAGTGTATACTTCTTCCACTTTAGCCATGAGGGCGTTGAATTGTCAGTTTCACATGTTAAAATATCAGAATTATCTCCTTTCACAATTGAAGTCTAAGGTGGATGCTCTGGCAGAAGGTATTGAGTGTAAAGAGTTGCAGGATTTAGTTCATGTGTCTGAACAGGTGGGTAAGCATTCCTTGCAGTGTGGTTTTGATGCTGTGCAGGCCTCCTCGAGGGTGGCTGCCACTGGTTCTGTTCTTCGAGGCACGCCTGGTTGAGGGATCAGAATTTAGCTGAGCATGTTAAAACAAGGATTTTGGATGCTCCTTTACAGTCTGATGTGTTGTTTGGTTCGCCTGTGGAAGCAGTTTTAAAGAAAATGGAGGACAAGGCTAAGTCTATGCAAACTGTTAAGGATTTTTGCAGGTGCAGCCTCCGAAGTTTAGTAGAAATTGGCCTACTAAGGGATGGACATATCCTGCTTATGATTCCCAGTCTAGGGGTAGGTCTAGACGTGGTAGGGGCAGAGCTCAAGGTTCTTTTAGGCCTAGAACAGGAGTTCACCTGCTCAGACTTCTGGTGAGGGCAGGGGTCAGTCCTTTCGTAAACAGACCCAATGACCTACCTTTTCAGCTGCCAGTACATTCTCGCCTGGCAGCACCTTTGGGAGGAAGGCTGGCTCTTTTCAAAGAAAATTGGGATTTAATTACCCAAGACAGATGGGTTTTGGATATCATTCACCACGGTTACAGGTTTTATTTCCATACCTTGCCTCCTTTCAAAGGCATGCCAGACATTCCTCCTCTACAAAGAAAAGAGGCTCACAAGCAAATTTCTCTGTTGCTCCAAATAGGGGCCATTCAGCCAGTTCCTGTGCCAGAAAGGGGCCTAGGATTTTATTCTCGCCTGTTCCTAGTACCGAAGAAGGGGAACACGTGGAGACCAATTTTGGATTTATCTATCCTCAACACTTATCTGGACATTCCCAAGTTCAAAATGTTGACGTTACAACAGCTTTTACCTCTGCTGGGCAAAGATCACTGGATGGTAACTTTAGATCTCAAGGAAGCTTACCTTCATGTGCCTGTCAGACTAAGGTGCAGGAAGTATCTGCGTTTTCGAGCTGGAAATTCTCATTATCAGTTCTCTGCATTGCCCTTTGGCTTATCTACTGCGCCCAGAGTATTCACAAAGGTTCTGGCTCCAGTGATAGCTTACTTCAGGCTAAAAGGAATTCAAATCTATCCTTACTTGGACGACTGCCTGATTCTGGCTCAAGAAAAGGAAGACCTTTTACAGCATTTGGAATTTGTGATAGCAGTGCTAAGATGCCTAGGGTATTCTGTGAACGAAATAAAGTCCAGTCTAGTACCCTCTCAAGACATGTGCTTTCTGGGTGTGAGACTGAATACAGCAGCCCAGATGGCCTTTTAACCCCGGACAAACAAAAGAATCTTTCCAGTTACTTCCATCAACTATCTCTTCAGTCCGGGCTGACTGCAAGGACAGTCCTTCAAGCCTTAGGGTTCATGGCATCTTGTATTCTGGTGCTTCCCAATGCCAAACTGCATATGAGGAAGCTGCAATGGTATCTCAAAATGTATGGACACAGCACTGCCAGGATTTGGACACTGTCATTCAAATAATACCTTGCATTCAAAAGGAATTTTTGTGGTGGGCTCAGGAATGTCACCTAAACAAGGGACTCTCTGTGACCCGGCCAGAGGCGAGTCAGATTCTAACGACAGATGCCTCAGACATTGCTTGGGGAGCTCATCTAAATGGAAAGTGGATACAAGACAAGTGGCCTGCCAGACTACAGCATCTACATATCAACATGAAAGAGATGTTAGCAGTCCAGTTTGCATTAATGGCTTTCAAGGAGTTACTTCTTCCAGGGCAGGTGTTGATTCTAACAGACAACACAACTGTCATGTGGTACATCAACAAACAAGGGGAACACATTCTTACCCGTTGTGCAGGCAAGCAATGATTTTATGGGAGACTGCGCTCAGCTTGCAACTAACTCTTCAGGCAAGGTTTCTGCCGTGAGCACAGAACTCCTTAGCAGATGTGTTAAGCAGACAAATCATGGATCCCCACGAGTGGAAACTGGATCTTCATGTATTTCGAAAATTGACAGTGTCATGGGGAACTCCAGACATAGATCTGTTCGCTTCTCCACTAAACCACCAGCTGCCAAAGTTTTGCACAAAGAGGTTTCATCACACAGCTTGGAAAGTGGATGCTCTTTCTTTCAGTTGGAAAAATCTTCATGTGTATGCCTTTCCACCTCTGCCTCTTCTCCCAAAGGTGCTCCTAAAGGTCAGACAAGACAAGCCAAGGATGATTTTAATAGCTCCAGATTGGCCTCGGCAACACTGGTACCCATTACTGAGGAGTCTGGTAAGGAAGCCTCCATGGCCTTTACCTTTGATTCCACACCTGTTGTCTCAGAGGGACGGTCACCTGCTCAATGTCAAGCTTCACTCTCTTCATCTAACAGCCAGGCATATTCTGTTTTGAAACACAGCAGGTCTCAACTTCCTCAACAAGTTTTAAATGTGATTATGGAAGCCAGAAGATCTAGTACAAGGAAAGTGTACGCAGAAAAATGGAAGAGATTTTTATTTTGGAGTGCAGCAAACAATTTGGAGATTTCTGAGCCTAATTTGAGTGTGGCTCTTCAATATCTTACTGAGTTATTGGACACAGGTTTGTCTTTCTCTTCCATTAAGATTCATGCTGCAGCAATTTCAGCTCACTATGATTGTGACCCACCATTGTTTTTGCATCCTTTGTTCAAGCAATTTCTTAGAGGGGCAAAGAATATAAGACCCCAATAGAGCTCCTACTCCTGCTTGGGATCTCAATTTTGTGTTGGAGAAACTTACTCTACAACCTTTTGAGCCTGCGGCTACTGCTGAATTGAAATACTTGTCATGGAAGACTGCTTTTTTGTTGGCCATTACTTCTGCAAGAAGGGTTTCTGAATTGCAGGCCCTTATGGCGGTAGAGCCTTTTGATTTTTCATAAGGATAGGGTATCATTACGTACTAATCCTTCCTTTCTGCCTAAGGTGGTTTCTAGTGTGGCTTTAAACCAAACTATTCATTTGCCTACTTTTTATGCAGATCCCCAAAATAAAGGGGAAAAGATTTTGCACACTTTAGATGTGCACAGGCAATTGCATTATTATTTAAGCAGGACTAAGGATTTTAGGCAGTCTCAGCAGTTGTTTGTTTCTTTTGCTTTGAGTTCTCAGGGCAAGCCTGTGTCAAAACAAACTATTTCTAAGTGGATTGGGTTTTGCATTGCATTTTGTTATTCCCATCATGGCAAGGAGATTCCAGCTGGGATTAGGCCTCATTCCACTAGGGCTACTGCCACTTCAACAGCATTTCTAAGAGGGGTGGCAACTAAGGATATTTTGGAGGCAGCTACTTGGAGTTCAGTGCATACTTTCTCTAAGCATTATCACCTTCCTCTCTACTCTAAATCTAGGGCTGGTTTTGCCACAGCTATTTTGCAAGGCATGTTGTCAGCTCCTGCTTCCTTATGATTTGCCAGCCTCCCTTACCTCTGCTTTGGGATTCTACCCAATAGTTAGGACTGCAGCAATGTGGAATGAAAAACATAGTACAGTTTTGTACCTACCATAAATGTAGATGTTCGAGGATCCACATTGCTGCAGTCCAATTTACCCTCCCTCCTTCCCCTCTGTGTTTAGGGGTGGTTGTGTAGGTGAGGTTATACTCTGGTAATTTTGTATATATTGTACATATTTTTGGTGCAGGAATGTTTGGAGTTTTTGGTTTTGGCCTTGTCTTTTTAGGGTCTTCTGACATCTGGGGCAAGAAAAGACTGAGGATATGACGTCGGTCATGCGCATTAGTACCCTGACGTACTGACGTCAGTCTAATGCGCCTTGACCGACGTCAGCCATATACTTTGGTATTCGGGCTGACTGGGACAGCGGACTACCCAATAGTTAGGACTGCAGCAATGTGGATCCTCGAACATCTACATTTATGGTAGGTACAAAACTGTACTTTTTCGTTTCCAAATTGAATCATCCTGCAGTCTTCTAAAGCTAAGTACCCCATTGAGGATCCTTTTTTCTTGCTCTAACCGATGTCAGAAAAAGTTAACAATTGTCTCGCCTGTGGAAAGCAAATACCACACCGAGATTTCCATTCTTACTGTGTCACATGTTTAGGCCCAGACCACGACGTACCTCGCTTTCGGTTTTGTGCTTTGTTCAACGCCCGAACTATTCATCATCAGGCCCTTGTTGTCACTAAATACTTTTGCTCTCGATCTCTGTATTCCAAAATGGCTTTGGTAAGCCATCCCGACTACCGATCTTCTGAAAAAAGCGTAAGGATAAAGACAGAGACAGACCGCACAGGTCCGAAACTGTCGACGATGCTTCCGTTAAGCTAGTCGCCAGTTCGCCGGTACTCAGTGAGGAGCTTTTGCAGCCCCTGATGCCAGCTTTGATGGATTCGCAGGCCGCTACTGAGACCCGTTTGGAGTGGAGTATGCCACAAGATTCTTCTTTGACTACAGAACCTGTGTCTGTCTCTACCTTGGATGGATCCGGAGCCACTGTGCAGACACTGGCTTCCGAGGAAGTTCTTTGCATTACCGATATTCGACACAAACTGATGACTTCTTTCGCATCTTCAGTTCTATCTAAAACTACCGAGTTTCTAAGGCCAAGAGTACAAGCTTTGCCTAAAAAAAACGATGACCCAAACTCAAGCACCTGCTTCCTTGCCACAACATCAAATGCTTAAAATGGAAGAAGACCTGATTATGCTGATTAGGGAAGCCAGCCTTCCCCTGCTAAGAGAAAAAGAGACCTGTCCCCAGCAGTTTTAACTGACCAAGAATCTGAAGACTGAGGTTTCTGAATATGAAGACATGCCTTTATCTGCTTATGAGGATTCATATGCAGAGAACTCCATTCCCTCTGCTTCCCCCTCCAGAGGATTTTTCTTTTGGTGAAACCCTACATACTTTAAGAGAGCATTTCCACTAGGAATGCCAGGATTATCCTCAGTCCAAAAAGAGACTCGAGTATTTTTAGATTTGCCACAACATAGACCTTTAGCTATCCCTCCTGTTCTGGATGTTGTGGATGATGTCTTTATGGAATCCAGTCTAACTCCTGATACTTTACCTTCTGCTCCAAGGAAACTAGAAAGGTACTACAGAGTCCCTGACTCTCACAAATTTCTTTTCAAAAATCCTACTGCTGACCCAGAGGTCATTTCCCAGGGGCCTAAAGGTATAAAAGCAACTACAGCTAAGAATCCCACCCCTTCGGACAGGAATTCCTGAGCTTTAGGCAGATGGGGTAAAAAAGTATACACCTCTGCATCTCTCGCCATTAGGGCATTGAACTGCAAGTTTCACATGCTGAAATACCAGCAACATATTATGGAACTTATTAAGCAAAAATTATCTACCTTTGCAGACTGCAGAAAATAAAGAATTGCAGGAGCTTTTGCATTCTGCAAGCCAAGTCAGCAAGCATACATTGCAATGTGGCTTTGATGCCCTAGAAGCATCTTGCAGGGCAGCAGTCACTGGTTCTGTACTGAAAAGGCATGCTTGGCTTAAGGAGCAGACCTTGCCAGACCATGTCAAATCAAAATTACTAGATGCTCCTTTGAACAAGGACAGTCTGTTTGGCACCAAAGCAGAAGAGGTTCTAAAAAAGATGGAAGAAAAAGCTAAGTCTATGCAGACAGTCAAAGATTTTTTGCAAGTGCAGCTTCCAAGATTCAGTAGGCATTGCCCCTCGAAACATTGGTCCTTTTCAGCCCCCTCAAGGCCATCTCAAACTAGACCCAGGAGAAACAGACCCCCCCCAGATTACAGTCTCAGGGTATGCAGAGATCTAAGCAATGGAGTACCTCCACTTCTAAAACAGGGAGTGCTACGCCATCCCCTTAGAATTCACAATGACTTCTCATCTCCACTCCTCACCTCTACCCAATTGCTCATGCCCCTAGGAGGAAAACTTGCCCATCATGCAAAAAACTGGACCTCCATCACCAAAGACCGATGGGTCCTCAACATTGTATCCCAGGGGTACAGACTTTACTTCCATTCACTGCCAACCCCAAAAGGGTTCCCAGACCTTCCTCCAAACCAGTGGGCAGTGGCACAAAACCAAGTTCAATCCCTGCTCTCCATAAGGGCAATTCAGCCTGTTCCTGCAAAATAGATAGGTCAATGGTTTTATTCCAGACTTTTCCTGGTATCTAGAAAAAAGGGCACTTGGTGCCCAATCCTATATTTTTCCATTCTAAACACCTTCCTGGTGGTACCAAAATTCAAAATGCTCACCCTTCAGCAGCTTCTTCCTATGCTGTCCAAAGATGCCTGGTTCGCCATCCTAGACTTAAAAGAAGCATATCTGCACATCCCTATCAGGGACTCATGCAGGAAATACCTACGTTTCAGGGCAGGATCTATGCATTATCAGTTCTCTGCACTTCCCTTTGGCTTATCCACTGCTCCCAGCCATTGCCTATTGCAGATAGAGAAAGATTCAAATTTACCCTTACTTGGACGATTGCCTGATTCAGGCAGACAGTCAGGAAAAGCCATTGCAGCACCTGACATTTGTAAAGAATCTTCTAACCTCCCTGGGGTACACTATCAACGAAAAGAAATCAAAACTAGTCCCCAGTCAAAAGATTGTATTCCTTGGGAGCAAGCTTGGACACAGCATCCCAGATAGGCTTGTTTTTCTGGAGTAAGGAATGCTATCTAACAGACTACTTCACTCAAATGGCTACCAGAACCCAGCTTTCTGCAAGGAAAATCCTGCAGGCCCTAGGGTTTATGGCCTCTTGCATTCTACTAATTCCATATGCCAGACTGCATATGAGGAAACTTTAATGGTACTTAAAAAGTCTTTGGTGCCAGCATTCTCAGGACCTGGAAACCATCATACCTTGTCTAAGGATGGAGTTTCTTTGGTGGCAGCAGCATGCAACCACAACAAAGGACTTCCCTTTACTCAACCCCATGCCGCCCAGACCCTAACCGCAGACGCATCAGACTATGCCTGGGGGCACATCTGGACGACAAGTGCATTGGAGGCCAAGTCAAATTCAACTGCACATCAACCAAAAAGAGATGCTAGCTGTTCAGCACTCTGACAGCTTTCAGATCCATGCTCTCACCAGGACCGCTGCTAATAAAAACTGACAACACCATAGTGATGTGTTACATCAACAAGCAGGAGGGAACCCACTCTTAAAATGAAATAAACAATATCAGTGCTCTGGTAAAGGATAGGCTCATAAAAAGCAAACAGTCCCAGAAAAAACAGATACTATTATGCATTTCTTGGCATTTAGTTTTAGCCCATGGCTCTGACACCAGTTATTTGTCTATGTCAGCCACTCCTGGAGAACATTTGTGTCAGTGTGAGATTCAGTGACCGCTTCTAATTTGCAATCATCTGCAAATTTAGTCAGCCAGATACCACTGACATTGGCCTTGACTTCTGAGAAGTAGATGGGAAAAAGGAGTGTTGCAAGGACTGATCCCTGAGGCACTCCACTAGTGACCGGCCTCTTTGTAGAGGTGGACTCCTCAATTCTTAACTTCCTGAGTCCTGTCTGTGAGCCAGTTGGCTATCCACCGGGTAACATATGAGTCTGTACCTAACCTCATGAGTTTGTCAACAATGCCTGCATGGGGTATTGTGTCAAATGCCTTGGCCGGGTCAAGGTAGGCAGTGTGAATGATTTTTTCCTCATCCATTGCTTTGGTGACCTTCTCAAAGAAGTCCACCAGGTTGAGTAGGCATGATCTGCCCTTGATGAAACCAAACTGGGTTGGGTCCAGTGTCTTGAGGTTTACTATATCTCTTTTGATCATCTCCATGATAATTCTTCCCATGGCTTTACATACAAGACTAGTGAGACTTATGGGTCTGTAGTTGGCCCACCTTTGTGCACAGGGATGACTGTTGCCTTTTTCTATTCATGAGGTACGAAGCCTGTTTGGAGGCTACAGTTAAATAGTAATTCCAGAGGCCCTGATAGGTCATGCTTCATGCTATTTAGAAGGCATCCTGGTATATTGTCTAGGCCCATTGATGCAGTATTCTTGGTCTTAGACAGAACATTAAGAACCTGTTCCCTAGTGATAGTAGGGAGAGTTATATTTGACGATATTCCTGAGGGAAGGTTGAGGGGGAGACAGGAGTAAAGTTGGAGCTGAATTTATCAGCCCGGAGGTTTGCTATATCTTCTGGCTCAGTATAGGGGGCTCCATTTACAATAAGCTTTGCACACAACTGTGTATTGCCTTTGAGGTTGCAGACATAGCTAAAGAACGCTTTGTGGTTGTCCTTGGTCGGGGAGGCCAAACTTACCTCAAATTTGGCTTTGGTAGACTTTATTTGTCCTGTTTTTTGTTTAGTTTGATGAGAGTGCTTTTATCCTTCTGGCTGCTGCACCTCCTAATTTTTACCATGACTTTCTTCTTCCTGTTATACATCCAATTGATTTCGTGATTCCATCAGGGTGGTTTGTTTTTTGAGTTATTTCTGTACTTCTTCCTGGTGGGCACAGCTGCCTTTATGTAGCTATTAACATGCTTGTACAGGGTTTCTGTGAACAGTTCTGCATAGGCAAAAGTGTTATCAGGGTTTATAGGGGCTTGAAATTTTGCCAGGCTGTCACTTAATAGCAGGAGGTTAGCCTTAGAATAGTTCCTGAATATTCCCGGTTGACCTGGGGGTCCAGGTTTTATTTTTACTTCAAAGGAGACCATTTTCTGGTGTGACCTTACCAGGGAAGGCATTACAGTATGGGTGTGCAGCACTCTCCCATATTAATGAGGACCAGATCCATTGGTTGCACCCTTGCTTATCAGTGGGAGTGGTAAGCTCTGAGCAGCCTATCTATCGCTAGAGGAGTGGTTTCCAGCTCAGGAATTGTATTTTATTGGCCGTTTTCGGCTGCTTCTATCCCTTTCAATGTTCTGACTTAAAAACACGTTTTTTCATGGGTTTGTGAGTTGAGCAGTGCAGCTAAGCTAGGGTGAACTATTATCGGTGCCTTAAAGTTTGCTCTTCAAATTTTCCCTTAGATCTTGCTAGCTTTCAACTCTGAGCACTCTAATCAGACCTCTAAACCCAGCACTTGCTCATAACCTTTTGCAGCTGTTATTGTAAGCATACCAACTGCTAGTAGCACTAAAACACATCCATAAAGGAAACAAAAACAGCTTCAGTGCTTAAAAGGAAGCAAAACAGTTCCAGTACTTAAATAACTAAGCACCCATCCGGGCATGTCTAAAGGTCAGTTCCCTACGCTTTCTCCTATTAACCTGGTGAACCTGGGCATCCTGAGGCAATGTTGTGATTACCTCATGTACACAGACAACCCTCTCCTCCTACCTCCAAACACATCCAGTTGTGAGAGATGCATGCACATAGCCAAATTAGAGGCTACGCTCTCTCAAACCCAGACTGGGCTAGCCAGTCAAGAGGAGAAGGTAGACACTAACATCACACCTCATAGAACACACAGCCCCCAGGATCACACACCACCACACCTCTCACATAGTAACACCACACACCCACTTTTGCAGATGCTCTCAACAAAAATCTGCCCAAACAACAAAGACCTCCAATGCAGAAATGCAAGCAACCATCTCATCCAAACACAACCCCTAAGACACACAGCCCACATAAACATTGTGCCACTGAGCATATGCCAATATGGCAAAACATTTTACCCAATACACTAGTCATTGGTGACTCAATAGTAAGGCATACTGACATCCCACTCACTAAGTTGAATAAGGAGAAGATTATGGTCAGCTGCCAGTTGGGTGCCACATAACGCACGCACTTGGGTCTCTCCACAAGTACAAATATGACTCTGTCATTGTCCATGTTGGTGTGAATGACCTAAAACATATCTCTGTGGACTACATGAAAATTGACATGGAGGAGCTCTCAGATCTTGTAGCCCAGGCAGGTATTACTCTAGCCCTGAGTAGCATCCTGTCGTTGCCTAGAATGATACCACAGTACAAACAATGATTGACTTTAACAATTGGCTAAGGTTTTGGTGTCATTCAAAGGGGATCCAGTATCTGTCTGACGGGGATGACATGACAGACAGACCTCGATGCTTTGCCACAGATGGCCTGCAGCTGTCACCCTTGGGATTCCATATACTAGCTAAGGCTCTTACACCCCTATAGTGCCTTTTTTAGGCAATGCCCTGAAGAGAAATTTACCACCATAACAATGGCAAGCAAACGCAACCTGAGGGTTATGCTACTCAACGCTAGAAGCCTAAATCTCAAAATGCATTTGTACGAGTCACTCATTAAACTGGAGAACATCGACCTCTGTGCAGTAACAGAGACCTGGTTCAAGGCTCCAGAGAACACCCCAGCACTGCCAGGCTACACTGCATATCACACCTTTTGGCCCCTAAATCTGGACCAAAGCCCTAAAGGAGGTGTGGACCGCAGCCCCAAAGGCAGTGGTATATCCATCTTCATAAAGGATGTGCACACCTCCAGACTGGTTGCCCAACATAATGCATCCAAAATACTACAGGTACAACTAACACTAGATAAAACTGGAATCCAGGTTGTAGCCTGGTATAGATCCCCCACAATGTCCCAAGACTACCACTCCGCATTCCTGAACACTCTGGAAAGCATTAAGGTTCAACCTAATAGCTTTATACTGGGCAACCTTAACTACCCCTCCATTAGCTGGGAGAATTAGTCATGTTCCAACTATTTTGCCCGACAATTTCTGGAATTCATTAATTCCAAAGCCCTGGACCAACTCATTCTCACCCCTGCCAGAGGTAGAAACATTCTTGACCTGGTCATTACAAACATGGGGGATTGCTGTTCTCACCAGTAATCAACTCCTCTCTGGTGAGATTTGACCATAAGTTAATCACAGTCTATATCCAAATCAGACCCTCACTGCCCATGAAGGAAACCACAGTGAAGAACTTCTCCAAAGCCAATTTTGAGTTTCTAAAGTGTCAAACTTCACGTCACCCATGCAAATGGGAAATGAATGTATGGCTGCTGAATCAGACACCAAGGCACTGTATGAACATTTACACAAGTGCATGGATCGGGCCATACCAAACAGAACCAAGATCCTGTCCTCCAAAGAAAGGAAGCCAATCTGTTGGGCTCCAGCCATTGACAAACTCTACAACAGAAGGAAAAACCTGTTGGAGAAAAGGGTAAAGTCCCAAGACTGGAAAAATTCCCTTGTAAGTCTCAGCAAAAAAAAGTACGGTTATGTACACTTACCATAAATGTAGATGTTCGAGTGTATTCACTGTTGCAGTCATCACGCTTGGGTTATCTGCCTGCAAGTAGCCCTCAGTTGGCTCAAATACCTGAGACTTAATATTTCTGTGTTGGTTGCTGTCACTTCAGGCCTGATGTCAGGTCATCAGGAGTATAAAAAGAGGCAGCCGATGCCATTACATCAGTTTTTCTTGCCCCAAATGTCAAGAGCCCCCCAAATAGGGAGATAAGTTATGGTGGGAAAAAATGCCACCAGTAAAAAGTAAATACCAATAGCCCTGTAAGGGGTGAGTAATAGACATAGAGAGAGAGAGAGAGAGAGAGAGACAACAGGGCTGGAGGGTGGGAAACCAGGACTGCAAAAGTGAATACACTCGAACATCTACATTTATGGTAAGTGTACACAACTGTACTATGTTCTTCATGTTTCACTGTTGCAATCATCACACTTGGGTTGATTCCCAAAGCTGAAGAATGGGTGGAGGCAGTCAAGAAGAGTTGGGGCTGGCTAGTACGTTTTGCGGGACTGCTGTTGCAAAACTCGCCCTGGTTTTGGAAAAGATAGGCAAGTGGTAATGCTTGGTGAAGGTGTGGACAGAGCACCAGGTAGCAGCTTCCAGAATGTCCCTGGTAGGGACTCCCTTGAGGAATGCTGTAGAGGTAGAAGTTGCCCTAGTGGAATGTGTTCTGAACCACTGAGGGGTTGGTTTCCCGTGGTGTTTGTAGCAGAAATGGATACAGTGTGCTATCCATTTGGAAATTGTTTGTTTTGAAATGGCCTTGCCCTCTGCCCCTGCTGCAAAACTGACTAGTAACTGGTCAGATTTCCTGAAGGGCTTAGTCCTAGCAAGGTAGAATCTGAGCTGTCTGTGCACATCTAAGGAGTGCAGGATCTTTTCCCCTTTATTTTGAGGATTTGGGAAGAAGGTTGGCAAATGGATAGATTGGTTGAGAGCTACACTGGACACCATTTTAGGCATAAAGGAAGGGTTAGTCCTGAGGGAGACCCTGTCAGCATGAAAAATAATGAAGGGTTCCACAGACATAAGTGCTTGTAGCTCAGACACTCTTCTAGCTGAAGTGATGGCCAGAAGCAAGGCTGTTTTCCAAGAGAGGAATTTTAACTCTGCTGACGCTGCAGGCTCAAAGGGGGGTAGTGTGAGCTTTTCCAGTACAAAATTAACGTCCCAAGCAGGGGTGGGGGCTCTCCTTGATGGCCTTAAGTTGTTTGCCCCTCTCAGGAACTGTTTGATGAGATGGTGAGAGACGAGAGGTGGCTTAGTGTTGTAATAAGCCAAGATGGCAGAGGCATGGATCTTAATGGAAGAGAAGGATAGGCCTCTGTGGAGTAGATCTGCTAGGTAATCCAGGATTAGAGGTAAGGAAGGAAATGTTGTGTCCTCTCCTTTAGATTGGAAAAGGTATTTTTCCTGGAGTCACTTATCAGCATAGACTTTCCTTGTACTGGGTCTTCTGGCTTCAAGTAATGATGTCCAGCACCTGCCTGCTTAGGCTGGTCACTGGGGGAGAATTCAAGGAATAAGCCAGGCTGCAAGATTCAGGATTTGCAGTTGCAGATGCAAGATCTGTCCCTCCTGCTGAGTGAGGAGGGTTGGGATCTAGGGTAGGTGCCATGGTGGCACCTGTGATAGGCTCCGCAGTAGTGGGTACCAGTGCTGGCATGGCCAGTCTGGGGCAATCAGGATTGCCCTTGGTCTGTCCTGTCTTATCTTGAGTAATATTCTTGTGAGAAAAGGCAGAGGGGGAAATGCATAGATTGACAGGTTTACCCACTGGAAGGATAGGGCATCCACTTTCCAGGCCCTATGTGGTGTCCTGGTGCAGAATTTGCTGAGCTGGTGATTGTAGGGGGCGGCAAAATGTTCCACCTCCGGGGTCCCCCATTTCTGGGTTAGAAGGCTGAAAGTGCTGGGCTCTAATTGCCACTCATGTGGGTCTAGGAGATTTCTTCTTAAGTCATCTGCTAGAGAGTTTTGTTTGCCTGGCAGAAATTGAGCTTGCAGATAAATATGCATGTCCAGGAAATCTGACCAGTTACTAGTCAGTTTTGCAGCAGGGGCAGAGGGCAAGGCCATTTCAAAACAAACAATTTCCAAATGGATAGCACACTGTATCCATTTCTGCTACAAACACCATGGGAAACCAACCCCTCAGTGGTTCAGAACGCATTCCACTAGGGCAACTTCTACCTCTACAGCATTCCTCAAGGGAGTCCCTACCAGGGACATTCTGGAAGCTGCTATCTGGTTCTGTTCACACCTTCACCAAGCATTACCACCTGCCTATCTTTTCCAAATCCAGGGTGGGTTTTGCAACAGCAGTCCTGCAGGGCGTACTAGTCAGCCCCAACTCTTCTTGACTGCCTCCATCCATTCTTCAGCTTTGGGAATCAACCCAAGTGTGATGACTGCAACAGTGAAACACGAAGAACATAGTACAGTTGTGAACACTTATCATAAATGTAGATGTTCGAGTGTATTCACTGTTGCAGTCCTGGTTTCCCACCCTCCAGCCCTGTTGTCTCTCTCTCTCTCTCTCTCTCCTCTCTATGTCTATTACTCACCCCTTACAGGGCTATTGGTATTTACTTTTTACAGGTGGTGTTTTTTCCCTATTTGGGGGGCTCCTGACATTTGGGGCAAGAAAAACTGATGTAATGACATTGGCTGCCTCTTTTTATACTCCTGACTACCTGACATCAGTCCTAAAGCGACAGCAACCAATGCATAAATATTAAGTCTCTGGTATTTGGGCCGACTGAGGACTAGCTGCAGGCAGATGACCCGAGTGTGATAACTGCAACAGTGAATACACTCGAACATCTACATTTATGGTAAGGTTACATAACCGTACTTTTTTGTTGAAACTTAAAAGGGAATTTTTCCAGTCTTGGGACTTTACCCTTTTCTCTAACAGTTTTTTCCTTCTTTTGTAGAGTTTGTCAATGGCTGGAGACCACCAGATTGGCTTCCTTTCTTTGGAGGACAGGATCTTGGTTCTGTTTGGTATGGCCTGATCCATGCACTTGTGTAAATACTCATACAGTGCCTTGGTGTCTGATTCAGCAGCCATACATCCATTTCCCATTTGCATGGGTGACGTGAAGTTTGAGACTTTAGAAGCTCAAAATTGGCTTTGGAGAAGTTCTTCACTGTGGTTTCCTTCATAGGGGTGAGGGTGGGATTTGGATATCGACTGTGATTTAACTTGTGGTCACATCTCACCAGGGAGGAGTTGATTACTGGTAAGAGCAGCAATCCCCCATGTTTGTAATGACCAGGTCAAGAATGTTTCTACCTCTGGCAGGGGTGAGAATGAGTTGGTCCAGGGCTTTGGAATTAATGAATTCCAGAAATTGTTGGGCAAAATAGTTGGAGTACGACTAATTCTCCCAGCTAATGGAGGGGTAGTTAAAGTTGCCCAGTATAAAGCTATTAGGTTGAACCTTAATGCTTTCCAGAGTGTTCAGGAATGCGGAGTGGTAGTCTTGGACATTGAGGGGGATCTATAGCAGGCTACAACCTGGATTCCAGTTTTATCCAGTGTTAGTTGTACCTGTAGTATTTTGGATGCATTATGTTGGGCAACCAGTCTGGAAGTGTGCGTATCCTTTATGAAGATAGATATACCACCGCCTTTGGGGCTGCGGTCCACACCTCCTTTAGGGCTTTGGTCCAGATTTAGGGGCCAAAAGGTGTGATATGCAGTGTAGCCTGGCAGTGCTGGGGTGCTCTCTGGAGCCTTGAGCAAGGTCTCTGTTACTGCACAGAGGTCGATGTTTTCCAGTTTAATGAGTGACTCGAGTGAGTGCATTTTGAGATTTAGGCTTCTAGCGTTGAGTAGCATAACCCTCAGGTTGTGTTTGCTTGCCGTTGTTATGGTGATAAATTTGTCTTCAGGGCATTGCCTAAAAAAGGCACTGTAGGGGTGCAAGAGCCTTAGCTAATATATTGAATCCCAGGGGTGACAGCTGCAGGCCATCTGTGGCAAAGCATCGAGGTCTGTCTGTCATGTCATCTCAGTCAGACAGATACTGGATCCCCTTTAAATGACACCAAAAGCTTAGCCAATTGTTGAAGTCAGTCATTTTTTGTTTGTACTGTGGTATCATTCTAGGCAACGATAGGATGCTACTCAGGGCTAGAGTCATACATTCCTGGGCTACAAGATCCGAGAGCTCCTCCATGTCAGTTTTCATGTAGTCCACAGAGATATGTTTTAGGTCATTCACACCAACATGGGGAATGACAGAGTCATATTTGTACTTGTGGAGAGACCCAAGTGCGTGCGTTATGTGGCACCCAACTGGCAGCTGACCGTAATCTTCTCCTTATTCAACTTAGTGAGTGGGATGTAGTTATGCCTTACTATTGAGTCACCTATGACTAGTGTATTGGGTGAAATGTTTTGCCGTATTGGCATAGGCTCAGTGGCACAATGTTTATGTGGGCTGTGTGTCTTAGGGGTTGTGTTTGGATGAGATGGTTGCTTGCATTTCTGCATCGGTCTTTGTTGTTTGGGCAGATTTTTGTTGAGAGCCTCTGCAAAAGTGGGTGTGTGGTGTTACTATGTGAGAGGTGTGGTGGTGTGTGATCCTGGGGGCTATGTGTTCTATGAGGTGTGATGTTAGTGTCTCCCTTCTACTCTTGACTGGCTAGCCCAGTCTGGGTTTGAGAGAGAAGTTTGGCTATGTATGTGCATCTCTCACAAGTGGATGTGTTTGGAGGTAGGAGGAGAAGGTTGTCTTTGTACATGAGGTAATCGCTACATTGCCTCAGGATGCCCAGGTTCACCAGGTTAATAGGAGAAAAGTGTAGGGAACTGACCTTTAGACATGCCCAGGTAGGTGCTTAGTTATTTAAGTACTGGAACTGTTTTGCTTCCTTTTAAGTACTGAAGCTGTTTTTGTTTCCTTAATGGATGGGTTTTAGTGCTACTAGCAGTTTGGTATGCTTACAATAACAGCTGCAAAAGGTTATGAGCAAGTGCTGGGTTTAGAGGTCTGATTTGAGTGCTCAGAGTTGAAAGCTAGCAAGATCTAAGGGTAAATTTGAAGAGCACACTTTAAGGCACCGATAATAGTTCACCCTAGCTTAGCTGCGCTGCTCAATGCGCAAACCCATGCAAACACGTGTTTTTAAGTCAGAAAGTTGAAAGGGATAGAAGCAGCCGAAAACGGCCAATAAAATACAATTCCTGAGTTGGAAACCACTCCTCTAGCAATAGATAGGCTGCTCAGAGCTTACCACTCCCACTGATAAGCAAGGGTGCAACCATACTGGATCTGGTCCTCACTAATATGGGAGAGTGCTGCACACCCCCTACTGTAATGCCTTTCCTGATAAGGTCACAACAGAAAATGGTCTCCTTTGAAGTAAAAATGAAACCTGGACCTCCAGGTCAACTGGGAATATTCAGGAACTATTCTAAGGCTAACCTCCTGCTATTAAGTGAGAACCTGGCAAAATTTCAAGCCCCTATAAACCTTGATAACACTTCTGCCTATGAAGAACTCTTCACAGAAACCCTGTACAAGCTTGTTAATAGCTACATAAAGGCAGCTGTGCCCACCAGGAAGAAGTACAGAATTAACTCAAAAAACAAACCACCCTGATGGAATCATGAAATCAATTGGATGTATAACAGGAGGAAGAAAGTCATGGTAAAAATTAGGAGGTGCAGCAGCCAGAAGGATAAAAGCACTCTCATCAAACTAAACAAACAACTTGGAGGACAAATAGTCTACTAAAGCCAAATTTGAGGTAAGTTTGGCCTCCCCAACCAAGGACAACCACAAAGCATTCTTTAGCTATGTCCACAACCTCAAAGGCAATACACAGTTGTGTGCAGATCTCATTGTAAATGGAGCCCCCTATACTGAGCCAGAAGATATAGCAAACCTCCGGGCTGATAAATTCAGCTCCAACTTTACTCCTGTCTCCCCCTCAACCTTCCCTCAGGAATATCGTCAAATATAACTCTCCCTACTATCACTAGGGAACAGGTTCTTAATTTTCTGTCTAAGACCAAGAATACTGCATTAATGGGCCTAGACAATATCCCAGGATGCATTCTAAATAGCATGAAACATGATCTATCAGGGCCTCTGGAATTACTATTTAACTGTAGCCTCCAAACAGGTTTTGTGCCTCATGAATAGAAAAAGGCAACAGTCATCCCTGTGCACAAAGGTGGGCCATCTACAGACCCTGGAAACTACAGACCCATAAGTCTCACTAGTCTTGTATGTAAAGCCATGGAAAGAATTGTCATGGAGATTATCAACAGAGATATAGTAAACCTCAAGACACTGGACCCAACCCAGTTTGGTTTCATCAAGGGCAGGTCATTCCTACTCAAATTGGTGGACTTCTTTGAGAAGGGCACCAAAGCAATGGATGAGGGAAAAATCATTCACACTGCCTACCTTGACCTGGCCAAGGCATTTGACACAATACCCCATGCAGGCATTGTTGACAAACTCATGAGGTTAGGTACAGACCCATATGTCACCCGGTGGATAGCCAACTGGCTCACAGACAGGACTCAGGAAGTTAGAATTGGGGAGTCCACCTCTACAAAGAGGTTGGTCAGTAGTGTAGTGCCCCAGGGATCAGTCCTTGGAACACTCCTTTTTGCCATCTACTTGTCAGAAGTCAAGGCCAATGTCAGTGGTCTCTGGCTGACTAAATTTGCAGACAATTGCAAATTAGGAGCTGTCATTGAATCTCACACTGACACAAATGTTCTCCAGGAGTGGCTGACATAGACAAATAACTGGTGACAGAGCCATGGGCTAAAACTAAATGCCAAGAAATGCATAACAGTGTCCCTTGGGAAGACATCCATCCACGGTAACTATCATATTGACAACACACCCCTTAGAGTTGACCCAGTAGTCTGGGACTTAGGGACACGCATAGATAGTAATCTAGCCTTTGATCATCACGTGTCTACAGTGGTGAGGAAATCATTCTATGTTGCGCAACTTGTAAGGTATGGCATCTAAGTCCAAGGAAGTAATTGTTCCACTGTATTCAGCATTCATCAGACCTATCATTAAGTACAATGCACCCTTATGTATGTACCTAACCAAGGATATCTAACAACTTGAACGTCCACCGTGGTTCTTCACTAAAAGAATAGGGGCATAAGTAATATGTCCTATGCAGACTGCCTCAAGGCCCTATCCCTGTATTCTGTCTCTTACAGGCTTTTGTTTTTTTTAAAACAAGTTTATTGTTTTAACATATAAGAGAAATATCATAACAATTTTATACAAATAATTAAAAATAGGTATTATTATAATATTCAACAAAACAACTAAAGTATTTACAAAGACATACACTACAATCAGATCAATTAATTAAACTAAAATACTGTGCTATTGAAATTAGAATTTTTTTAACAAATTTTGTAAATTATCCCATACAATAAAATGTGATGTTTTTCTAGTTGTTCTCATTCTAATTGTGCTTATTTCCATATGACACATTATATTCATAACATTTTTAAATTCATTGAATGAAGGAGGTGTATCTGAAATCCAATTTCTAGTTATTATTTTCCTAGCCACTGCTAGGATAGACCATAACAAGGGAAGCTTAATCTTTTTAACACATTGAGGTACAGGTGTGTTGAATAATATAAGAGACTTAGAAATAATGAAATTATCTGTAAAAAGAGCCTGCAAAATTTCATTAATTGCCTTCCAGTATTCTTTCAACTTCATACAGTCATAAAACATATGAGCCCAGTCAGCATTAATTTCTACATTACATCTCTTACATAGATTATCTTTATTGTTAATTTTATTCATCATCAAAGGTGTATAAAAAGATCTATGTAAAAATTTCCATGTATAAAGTCTCCAGACAATGGAAGATGTAGTTCTATAAGCAGATTCCAATATATATTGTTTATCTTGTTGAGTTGGTGGGTCCCCATTAATAGAGGTGAAATAATTCCAGTATGAATCTACATTGTAAAAAGTTTCTTGTCTGATAATTTTATGTATATATGAAAGTTTACCTTTATCAGAAACTTTATGCTGTAAATTTATTATCAAGTAATCAATCAGTTTTGGAATAGATTCTTTAACTGTTATAGACATTAGATCTATTCTATCAATGAGATGTTGTCTAAAGATCTAAACCTCTAACCAGCAAGTTTCTCTTAGATCAAATTCTTGTTTTAAGAAATCTAGATTTTTAACTTTATTATCAGATATCAGCTGATACCAGTACTTTAGATTATTATCTATAGCTAAATGAGCTCCTTCAGAAGTAGATGACATAAGCATACCCTGAGTATAAATTATAGGGAATACAATAAAATTCCATTCCCTATACTTAGGGTGCATGAATATAAAGTTACGATAACTAATAATAATATTTAATGGGTAACAGACCATATGTTTAGGTGTAATAGGTGAAGTACAAAATTCCTTTAGCAACCACAACATGGAGTTATTTATAATCATATTTTTATGTGTTAAGGAGATTTCCATGAAGTGCATACTAATTAGCTCCCAGTAATCTTTCCATTTTGACATATGACCGATCTATTAATAAAGTAATAACTTTTATAATAGAAGAGATAATATATAAATTAAAGTCTGGAAAAGAAATACCCCCTTGAGACCAGCTATTAGTATGTTTCTTTAATGCAATCCTAGGTCTATTAGGTGCCCATAAGAAATTTAACATTAGTGTATTCAGTTTCTTGATAGTTATTTTTGTAGGTGAAAGTATTATTGATTGTATTAAGTATAAAATCTTGGGGAATATTATCATTTTAATAATTGTAAGTCTCTCCTCCATAGTAAAAACATATTATTCCAGGTATTAAAAGATTTTCTATATTAAGAAAACAGGTATTATAGTTATTATATATAATAGATTTAATATCTTTAGATAGTATTATACCTAAATAAGTTATCTGACCTGAGTTGGGTACATATTTAGTAAAATCACTAATGAGAGTATTTTTTCGTGTATATATAGGTAGTATTTTAGTTTTTTCTTCATTGAATATTAAACCAGAAATACTTTTAAAATTCATCATTTTATCAAATAAAGACTGCATAGAAGAATTAGATCCTGCTGATGTAATTAGAACATCATCTGCAAAAAGTTGAATTTTTGATGTTGTATTTTCTTCTATTTCGAAACCCTCGATGTCAGTACTGTTTCTAATCAAATTAGCCCAAGGCTCCATTACTAAAGTGAATAATAGTGGAGAAAGTGGACATCCTTGCTTTGTACCGTTAAGAATGGGTATTTTTTGTGAAACATATGTTCCTACCTTAATATAAGCCAGTGTTCCTTTGTATAAATGCTCAATTAAATTTACAAATGCATCAGAGAAATTTGTGCACTTCAGTAAGGTAAACAGATAGTCCCAACTTACTGAATCAAATGCTGAACCTATATCAAGACTAATAAGTGTTAAATCTTTCTTTTTCCTATTTG